>NC_091292.1:33010865-33178257 GCF_038502225.1 Cherax quadricarinatus | reverse complement strand
CACACAAGGTAGAGAGTGTTAATGTTGATATTGATATTTTTAAGCACACATGTAATATATTAATATTTTAAAAAGTTTCAGCTTGTATCAACCGTTTTTATCGCCGATATCGAAACCATAAAAATGGCCGATATCCTCCGATACCGATACTTTCTCACATTCCTAATATATATACATACATATATATATATATCTATATATATCTATATATATATATATATATATATATATATATATATATATATATATATATTATATATATTATTTATTATTTTTATTATCACACTGGCCGATTCCCACCAAGGCAGGGTGGCCCGAAAAAGAAAAACTTTCACCATCATTCACTCCATCACTGTCTTGCCAGAAGGGTGCTTTACACTACAGTTTTTAAACTGCAACATTAACATCCCTCCTTCAGAGTGCAGGCACTGTACTTCCCATCTCCAGGACTCAAGTCCGGCCTGCCGGTTTCCCTGAATCCCTTCATAAATGTTACTTTGCTCACACTCCAACAGCACGTCAAGTATTAAAAACCATTTGTCTCCATTCACTCCTATCAAACACGCTCACGCACGCCTGCTGGAAGTCCAAGCCCCTCGCACACAAAACCTCCTTTACCCCCTCCCTCCAACCTTTCCTAGGCCGACCCCTACCCCGCCTTCCTTCCACTACAGACTGATACACTCTTGAAGTCATTCTGTTTCGCTCCATTCTCTCTACATGTCCGAACCACCTCAACAACCCTTCCTCAGCCCTCTGGACAACAGTTTTGGTAATCCCGCACCTCCTCCTAACTTCCAAACTACGAATTCTCTGCATTATATTCACACCACACATTGCCCTCAGACATGACATCTCCACTGCCTCGAGCCTTCTCCTCGCTGCAACATTCATCACCCATGCTTCACACCCATATAAGAGTGTTGGTAAAACTATACTCTCATACATTCCCCTCTTTGCCTCCAAGGACAAAGTTCTTTGTCTCCACAGACTCCTAAGTGCACCACTCACCCTTTTCCCCTCATCAATTCTATGATTCACCTCATCCTTCATAGACCCATCCGCTGACACGTCCACTCCCAAATATCTGAATACATTCACCTCCTCCATACTCTCTCCCTCCAATCTGATATCCAATCTTTCATCACCTAATATTTTTGTTATCCTCATAACCTTACTCTTTCCTGTATTCACTTTTAATTTTCTTCTTTTGCACACCCTACCAAATTCATCCACCAATCTCTGCAACTTCTCTTCAGAATCTCCCAAGAGCACAGTGTCATCAGCAAAGAGCAACTGTGACAACTCCCACTTTGTGTGTGATTCTTTATCTTTTAACTCCACGCCTCTTGTCAAGACCCTCGCATTTACTTCTCTTACAACCCCATCTATAAATATATTAAACAACCACGGTGACATCACACATCCTTGTCTAAGGCCTACTTTTACTGGGAAATAATTTCCCTCTTTCCTATGTACTCTAACTTGAGCCTCACTATCCTCGTAAAAACTCTTCACTGCTTTCAGTAACCTACCTCCTACACCATACACCTGCAACATCTGCCACATTGCCCCCCTATCCACCCTGTCATACGCCTTTTCCAAATCCATAAATGCCACAAAGACCTCTTTAGCCTTATCTAAATACTGTTCACTTATATGTTTCACTGTAAACACCTGGTCCACACACCCCCTACCTTTCCTAAAGCCTCCTTGTTCATCTGCTACCCTATTCTCCGTCTTACTTTTAATTCTTTCAATAATAACTCTACCATACACTTTACCAGGTATACTCAACAGACTTATCCCCCTATAATTTTTGCACTCTCTTTTGTCCCCTTTGCCTTTATACAAAGGAACTATGCATGCTCTCTGCCAATCCCTAGGTACCTTACCCTCTTCCATACATTTATTAAATAATTGCACCAACCACTCCAAAACTATATCCCCACCTGCTTTTAACATTTCTATCTTTATCCCATCAATATATATATATGTATATATATATATATATATATATATATATATATATATATATATATATATATATATATATTTATATATACACTCAATAATAACTCATATAGAGACCGAGACTCAGAAGATTAATTGGTCTATATATTTCGATCACCTTCTGGGATCCTCTTCAGCAGATACATATGTGAAATAAGAACAAAAATGTAGAGGGAAGGTTGCACCTCGCACCGTACACGTGAGCGTAGAGACGTGTCAAGCAGTGGGTGGGTGAGAAGACAAATCCTGAAGTGAAGCTGAAAATTTGGGTGGGAAATTCCTTTGTGCTATGTGTTTCCTGATGTGTTGGTGTTGTGTATTAGGCTGGGCGTTGGTATGGTAAGATTGTTGATGTTTCTTTTCTGTTTCATAAACACGCACGATATCAGGTACCTCTTGGTAACAGGAACTTCTACTTACACTTTGGTCACACTACACATGCACGTACAGGTGTATATATGAACACTCTTCCGTGTTTTCTTATTCATTTCCTTTCATCTCATAAGAAAGTCGAGAAGAATCTTTCCTCTATTAGTCATACAAGTCGTAAGAAGCTACTAATATGCCGGGAGCAATGAGCTAGTAACACCCTCTACTGTTTAACAATTCGAAAACAGGCGAAATTATTTACAAACTTTGTCTCTACGGCCGCAGCAGGACTCGAACCAGCTAACTCTGTATCAAAGTCCACAGTACTTTACCACGGAGCTAGACCCGCGAACGAGCTTGGTGCCCGGGGGTATCGGGAAACCGCTTAGCTTCGGCTAAGCGTCCATACTTATCGCGGGTCTAGCTCCGTGGTAAAGTACTGTGGACTTTGATACAGAGTTAGCAGGTTCGAGTCCTGATGTGGACGTAGAGACCTTCTACTGTATTAATTATTAAATGTAAGAAGAAGAAAACTATAAAGTTGGGACGTTTGAGTGTGCGCGTTATTACACGCGCACTAAAAATAAATGATTGTAAATGTTATGAATGAATAGAAGCTGTAGGGATAGAGTTTCAATGACGAGAAATAAAGGGATTAGCTCAGGTGGATCTCATGAGAGAGTTAGAGTTAAGGAAGAGGGTAGTAATAATGTTGAAGGATCAGTTATGGAATGAGAAGATGGAATATAAACATATAAATTCAAGGATTATGTAGATTAAAATAAGGGGCAGATGCAAAAAGTGGGTTATTATAAGTGTTTACGCACCTGGAGAAGAGAGAGAGAGAGAGAGAGAGAGAGATTTTAGGAGATGTTAAGCGAGTGTTTAAATAAATTTCGAACCAAGAGATAAAACAATTGTAGTGGGAGACCTGAACGCTAAAAGGGAAGCTGCTGTAGAGGCCATAGTCGTTATGTTTTAGGGTGCCAGAGATAAATGACATTGAGCCGTCTTTAACTGAACATTGTATAGAAAGAGGTTTGGTAATATATAATACGTATATTAAGAAAAAGAGTATAAATAAGTACACGAGATATAATACAGGGCATAATGACAGCAATGTGTGCAGCAGAAGTTTGTGGGTATAGCAGAGTGGGTGCAGGAGGGAAGAGGATTAATTGGTGAAATGATGGCGTAAAGAGAGTGGTACGAGAGAAAATCTAGCATGTGAGAGGGTTTTACAAAGAAGTGATATAAAGAAGGTGGAGTATAAGGAGAGTATAAGAGGTTATGAGAGTAGTGTAAAAGGAGAGCAAATAAGAGAGTGAGAGAGATTCTGTCAACAAATTTTGTTGAGAATGTGAAAAAGTCTTGGAGTGAGATAATGGGTTGAGAAAGCCTAGTGAACGAATGGATTTAATGGTTAAAAGAAGAGAGAAGTTTTTAGAAGGAGAGTTGAAAATTTTTGGAATATGGAAGGAAAATTTTGAGGAGCTGTTAAATACTGATGAAGATAAGGTAGGCAGTGATTTTATGCATTGGCCAGGGAGGTATAACATCTTTTAGGAGTGAGGAAAAGCTCGATATGAGTGTGGGAGAGGTGTGTAAGGCAGTGGGTAAAGATGAAAGACGTAAAGCAGTTGGGGTTGCTGGGATTGAGAAAGAAGCGTTAAAAGCAGATGGGGAAGTATTTTTGGAGTTCTTTGTGCTTTTGTTCAACAAATGTATGAAAGAGGAGAAGGTACCTTGGAAATGATAGAAATCATGAATAGTTCCTTTGTATAAAGGCAAAGAGAGTGTGAAACTTGTAGGGGACTAAGCCTGTTGAGTATGCCAGGTAAAATGTATGGTAGAGTTATTATTGAAAAAAAAAATAAGGGTAAAACGAGAAGCAGGATCGTAGATGAACACGAAAGCTTTAGGAAGGGTAGGGGATGTTTGGACCAAGTGCGTATAAACATATAAGTGAAATTTTCGTTGCATTTATGGATTTAAAAAAGGCATATGATAGAGTGGCTAGGGGAGCCATGTGGCAGATGTTGCAAGTATATGGAATATGTGGTAGATTACTGAAAGCAGTTGAGAGATTTTATGAGGATAACGAGGCTCAGGTTAGGGTATGTAAGAGAGATGGAGATTATTTCCTAGTAAAAGTAGGCCTTAGACAGGGTTGCGTAATGTCACCATGGTTGTTTAAGGAATTTATATATGGGGCTGTAAAAGAAATGAAATCTAGGGTGTTGGGGAGAAGTATGGGATTAGAAGATAAAGAATTTAATACGAAGTGGGAGTTGTCTCAGATGTTTTTTGTCGATGACACTGCGATTTTGGAGATTCTGAAGAGAAATTCCAAGGGTTGGTGGACAACTTTGGAAGGCTACGTAAAAGAAGAAAATCAAAGTGAACTTAGGAAAGAGCGAGGTGATAAGAGAAATAAAAAAAGTAGCTAATGAAAATTTGGATACCAAATTGGAAGGAAGGAGTATGGAGGAAATGAATATGATCAGATATTTAGGAATGGACTTGGTGTCCAGGTCTGTAATAGACGAAGTGTACCAAAGAACTGACGAGGGGGAAAAGGCCTCTGTGGAAACAAAGAATGTTATCCATGGAGGCGAAAAGTGGAATGTATCAGAGAATAAAGGTACCAACGCTTTTACATGGGTGTGAAGCATGGGTTACGAATGTTGCAGCAAGGAGAAGGCTGGAGGCAGTGGAGATGTGTGTAAGGGCAATGTGTGGTGTGAATATTATGCAGAGAATTAGTAGTTTGGAAATTAGTAGATGCAGGGTTACTAAAAGTATTATCCAGAGAGCTGATATATATATATATATATATATATATATATATATATATATATATATATATATATATATATATATATGCAAAACAACCACTCTGAAAGAATAGAGAAATTCCAAGCGTTTTCGTGACTACTCACATTATCAACGAACTATATATACTTATATATACTATATATACTATATATATATAGTATATATAGTATATATATAATATATATACTATATATACTATATATATATATATATATATATATATATATATATATATATATATATATATATATATATATATATATATATATATATATATATATATATATATTAATCGCAAAACAATCACTAATTCATACATCAATAGAGGAAGAGTATTAAGTTGCTTTAAGCTTTATTTACTTTAAACACTTCTTCAGGAGCAGTGTATGGAAAGGAGTGGAAATCTCGGTGAAGATATAGCGCGCATCCAGGAACGCTGCACCGTCTAAAAGAGACCTGCCTGGAGCGGCGTGGAATGGCCTCCATCTCCTACTCTCCTACTCTAGCATAGAAATGTTGTCAAGAAATGTTTTAAGAAAAACATGTAATAACAGTAAAACCCATAAGATAACACATTAAGTCTCTCTCACAGAGTAATATTAGCAGGCTCTCCGTATGTTTTTATTTTTCACAGGTGCAAATCTGCTGGAAATCTTCCTTGAAAAAAGGCTTGCTAAAACTTTGCTAATCAAGCATATAAAACACACGTTACATGGTTTACCATTTATTTTTTTTAGTTGGCCTGAAGACTTAGTAAGTGTCGTAATCATACATCAGACATTTTACAAGAAATACCATAATGTTTGGGGAATGTCCACACTCTTGTGTGTGAAATATCACAGCATAAATACTGGCAGAATTACTTAAAAACGTATTATCGACTACATGTCATACATCAACCAATCTAGTTGTTTATTAAGTAACTAACGTCAATTCATTTAAGTTAAGACTTAGCTTCTCATGCTTGACTAACTTCCACGTTCTTTGCTTCTTATGAAAACGTTAAAAAATATCACTACCCTTTTAATTAATAATTTCTTTAAAAGATTAGCTAAACAGAAGGTTTTATCGTTATGGAAGGAATTAAAGTATATGCCAAGAAGACAGAGAAAATGGGGAATCCCTCTATGAACGTAATAATATAAGGAGGAGCACTACAGGAGGCTCACTTGCCCATTCTAGGCAAGTCTGATTTACACCCACTCATGTATTTGTTCAATCCACTTTTAAAGCAACACAAGGTTCTTGCTTCAGTGACGTTACTCGGGAGTTTCTTCCACTCATCCACAACTCCATTACTAAACCAGTACTAACTCAGCAATAGATATGAGTACATTTCAAGTCAAGTTGTGAGTACATTCTAAGTCCATACTTATGAGTACACTCTACGTCAATAGTTGTATGTACATTCTACGTCAATAGTTGTGAGTACATATGCTTATTATACTCTAGTATCATGATATACACTACAAGGAATACCCACACTGGTGGGTGCAATGAGAGGAAACATAGGGAGGTTAGCCTCTAGCTAGTGGCATCGAGGCACTCATAAGAGTCAAGAGAGGCACCGGTGGGATTGCCGTTTCCCAAGAGCTGGGAGTAAAGGAACTGTCTAACACCAGTATCTCCTAATCATCAATACCAGCAAAATCGATTATGTAGAAACGAGAGAAGTGGCACGGAACACAGGGATAGTGGCCCCCAACTCGTGCCACCGCGGCACGTCTAAGGGTCAACAATGGCATGAGTAAGATTGCTAAATTCTGAAAAGCTGGGAAGAATGAATAGTCTAACACCAGCTATTTCCAGCCACTAAATGGAGACCGGGAGATTATGTATGGGTTGGTAAAAGATTTATTGTTCCTGCTTGGCTAACCCACTTGACACAGTCAAGAGCATTTGTTAACCTTCCAGGTTCAAGGTTCCGAACAATTGCTTTAATTAGGAATGAATCGAGCTTGTATAAACCTTTATTTGTATTATAAAATGACAGGTTATCATGTTTTATAATCGCTGATTCAACGACATTTCTTTCTACAACTGACGAGTTTGGGTTTACAATTCTAGCTTCTAACCATCTGGCCGGATTGTTGAAAATTCTGATGAGGTTAAATATTACATTGCAACACTGTGCTGTCCAAATCAAGTACCGGTGTTTTGGCGACCTAAGTTCTAGAGGTTTTTCCATTTTCTCAACATTATTGCGTCCTCTGAAAGGCACCTTAAATACACCTACGGTATATATATATATATATATATATATATCTATATATATATATATATATATATATATATATATATATATATATATAGAGCAATTTAAGTTATAGGGAGCACCTTATAATTATCCACACTATTTGTAGTAACTACGATACAATAACTCCAATCTTGATATAGTAGTGAAGAATGTGACCTTGACGGTGATGCTTTGTAAAGTAGAACCACAAACACACACACACACACACACACACACACACACACACACACACACACACACACACACACACACACACACACACACACACACAGGGGTCAGTCCTAGGACCTGTGCTGTTCTTGGTATACGTGAACGACATAACGCAAGGGATAGACTCAGAAGTGTCCTTGTTTGCAGATGATGTGAAGTTAATGAGAAGAATCGAATCGGACGAGGATCAGGCAGGACTACAAAGAGATCTGGACAGGCTACAAGCCTGGTCCAGCAACTGGCTCCTTGAATTTAACCCTGCCAAATGCAAAGTCATGAAGATTGGGGAAGGGCAAAGAAGACCGCAGACACAATATAGTTTAGATGGCCAAAGACTGCAAACCTCACTAAAGGAAAAAGATCTGGGGGTGAGTATAACACCGAGCATATCTCCTGAGGCGCACATCAATCAGATAACTGCTGCAGCATACGGGCGCCTGGCAAACCTACGGATAGCGTTCCGATACCTCAGTAAGGATTCGTTTAAGACTCTGTACACCATCTACGTCAGGCCCATACTGGAGTATGCAGCACCAGTTTGGAATCCACACCTAGTCAAGCACGTCAAGAAATTAGAGAAAGTGCAAAGGTTTGCAACAAGACTAGTCCCAGAGCTACGGGGATTGTCCTATGAAGAAAGGTTGAGGGAAATCGGCCTGACGACACTGGAGGCCAGGAGGGTCAGGGGAGACATGATAACGACATATAAAATACTGCGCGGAATAGACGAGGTGGACAAAGACGGGATGTTCCAGAGATGGGACACAGACACAAGAGGTCACAATTGGAAGTTGAAGACTCAGATGAATCAAAGGGATGTTAGGAAGTATTTCTTCAGTCATAGAGTAGTCAGGCCATGGAATAGCCTAGAAAGTGATGTGGTGGAGGCAGGAACCATACATAGTTTTAAGGCGAGGTATGATAGAGCTCATGCGGCAGGGAGAGAGAGGACCTAGTAGCAATCAGCGAAGAGGCGGGGCCAGGAGCTGTGACTCGACCCCTGCAACCACAAATAGGTGAGTACAAATAGGTGAGTACACACACACGCACACACACACACGCACACACGCACACACACACACCTGCAACCACAAACAGGTGAGTGCACACACACAGACTAACGGTCTCTAGTCAGGACAATGGGAAGGGGGGTGAGGTGGGGCTCGAGACTACTAAACCAAACTAAATCAAATATTTCCATTCACTTTATATTTAATCTTTAAATAGCTTACTTGAACCTACTACTGCCCTTCATCATTTACCTCTAAGGTCATATAAATCCACAGTGACTGAGATTGTCACACCTGTTGAGCCCAAGGAAAGTGTGACGGATCTATGCAAATCCAACTTGTTAAACATCAAAGTTCTTTGTTGACATGCATTACTATGAAAGGCTGTTTATATACATACATTACATGTTTTGACGTTTCACAGTTGTTGGAGGCATTGTCCGACACATTTAAATTTTTAGCTACAATTCGTGAATTATCACACTTTCAAACGAAAATTCTGGTAATTTATGAATTTTCGGACTATATATATATATATATATATATATATATATATATATATATATATATATATATATATATATATATATATATATATATATATATATATATATATCTGTCGTGCCGAATAGGCAGAACTTGCGATCTTGGCTTAAATTGCAACGTTCATGTTGCCATATAGGACGAGTGAAAATTTGTGTATGCAATAATTTCGCCAAAATCATTCTGAACCTAACGAAAAAAAAATATATTTCACTGTGTTTGTTTAGTATTAAATTACTGTAAACAAATCTAAAATATATTTAGTTGGGTTAGGCTAAAATAAATTGCTCTTGTTATAATAAGGTTAGGTAAGTTTTCTAAGATTCTTTTGGTGCAAAATTAAATTTTTTTACATTAACATTAATGAAAAATATATATCTTTAAACGTATAAAAGAATATTTCAGAAAGGACTTAATTTTAAATGAGTTCTTGCTAATTGACCAGTTTTACTTATTCGGCACGACATATATATATATATATATATATATATATATATATATATATTAGGCTGGAAACTAGGGCATGACACATCAGTGCCCACGATACCTTCTGTCTCCTCATTTGATCTCTGTCTCTCCCTAAACTAACCTATTTTTACGATGCTTCCATCATCTGAAGCCTCAGAATTAGAGAGCATAATATCCTTATAAAGTCATTGTTAGAAAAAGTTACAAACCTTCCTTTTGATGAATCACAATGGCCGTATGCCACACTTCCGGTCAGACTGGGCATTAGTACATCCTCTCAGATCTTCCGCCGCTGGCTCCAGTGAACTGGTAAAGCGAATTCTGCCAGCACATACAGGTAGCTCAGTAGGGATGGACCACTCTAGCTACTGTACACTAGAAGCCCCAGTTAGTGGGAGACTCTCAGCCCTGATACCACGATCAGCTGAGCTCCTCAAGGGATGTTCCTTGATGCTAGTGAGGGGCTCCTGATCTAGGGAATTAGATCTGTGCTCCAATTCCCTGAATTAAGCCTGAGTGCCTACCATCCTCCCAGGCGCTTTACAATCCCTACGGGTTTAGCGCTTCCATAATAAAAATAAAATAATCAGTTGAAACTAAAGCTCACAATCTAGCTGAGACAGCCCCATCATGGAAAAGATTTCCACATAGACGATAGATATGGCAAATTCTCAAAAGGAGAGTGCCAACCTTTTAACTGTGAGAGCACATCACTCTGGAAATGTTCTTCTAGCAATTACTATTTCTGTTACTGGAACAAGCCTCGACTCACAGACTTGTCACATCACAGTGGCTCTCCACCTTGATGCCACACTTTACACCGAGCTTAAGTGTATTGGCTGCAAAATGGTTGCTGAACAATGTGTTCTACATAGTATTAACTGTGTGAGTTCTAAAGAGTGGTATGTTAAACATAATGAAGTCACAAGATCAAAAGAAGTCTTGCCAAGCTCAGCACTCAGCCGAAAGGAAATCTTGATCTCAATTGTCCAGCAATTCAAAAAAGCTTGCTAGTCACTCCTATAAGAAAGGTAGACTGTGGGACTATACATAAACATCTACTGTAGCCGACACCTACATTCAATTCAGTGTTGATCAGCAGGTTGGCGGTAATGTTCAAAGGAAGGAACACAAGCTCAGCAGGTATGGGAACGTGGCCCGTCAATACTATTCTGTCCCAACAGTATCGGAGAACCAGTGTTCCCTGGACAAAAGAAGTAGATTCAAGTCCATCGAAACCACTAACGACGTAAAGACACTAGTGTGACGATCAAGAAGTAGTAATGACTATGTCGGTAAACCTCTCAACAAAACTGTGTTAATAAATAAATACCAACAAAGCCTGAAATGGGAGACGAAAAATGTTTAAATGGATTCTAAGAGAAAATGTAATATTTTTCATTGAAGTTTCATATATATATATATATATATATATATATATATATATATATATATATATATATATATATATATATATATATATATATATATATATATATATACATATTGTCCCCGAACACTTGAGAGACGTGGTAGGAGCTCAAGACCCCAGGTTTACTGAAGCAGCAATGCGGTGGGACACCCTCACAGACTCCTCCAGTAGACCAGCTCCTCCCAAAGAGCACAAACAGTCCCACTGGAACAAACCGATCATGGAAAAAATCGCCAACACAATGCTCACCAATGCTTCAGGAAAGGACAAAGCTCGTCTCCTGGTGGTGAAGGCACCACACTCAGGAGATTTCCTTCTAGTTGTTCCCTATTCCTCCCTGGGCACTCGACTCGACTCACAGGCCATTCGGATTAGTGTTGCTTTTCGCCTAGCCGCCCCCATCCTCACCGAACATAGGTGTATTTGTGGCAGGGCGACAGCTGATCAATTTGGACTTCATGGTCTCGTGTGTCACGCAGCAAAAGGGAAATACGCCAGACATGAGGCGGTCAAAGACATAAAGAGAAGCCTCGCCACAGCCCGTTGCCCAGCTCAACGGGAACCCCAAGTACAGAGGTTTGACGGAAGTCAAAAGCGTCCTAATGGACTACCATGGACTACACCTGTGCCGCCCATTGGCAGACATCTACTTGCCATACTTCACAGCTGAAGGGGGTGGAGCTGCCAGCCTCAGGAAGACCCAGAAGTTCCGCAGATATGAAGACCTTCCCCCTTGCTAGAACTTCATCCCAATAGGGTCAGAGACCCTTGGAGCATAGGGTAAGTGTGCTCTAAAGTTCCTCAAAGAGCTGAGTGAAAAGCTCATCATAGAAACCAAGGACCACAGGGCGACCAGCTTCCTCTTTCAGAGACTCAGTGTCGCGATCCAGAGAGGAAATGCCTGCAGCATTCTGGGCACGCGGCTCACCGCCGTGGAGCTGAATGAAGTATTCGAGATGTAGCTCTGAGTTGTTATCTAGGTTGTTTTACTTTCTATTGTATTTTTGTGAATGCTTTGTCAATGTATTTTGTCTTTAAATAAAATGTATATTAAATACAGGGGGTGGTAGGAGAAAATTCTCAAACAGCTTCAGGGAGAACATCGAGTTATCCCTGAAGTAAGTTTATTCTTTTCTCTGAGGATGAGGGTCCCTAGGGCAGTTCTAGAGGTGGTACCTCCCTATGGCTAGAGGGCGACTACTTCCCGGTAAAAGTAGGTCTTAGACAGGGATGTGTAATGTCACCATGGTTATTTAATATATTTATAGATGGGGTTGCAAAAGAAGTAAATACTAGGGTGTTCGGGAGAGGGGTGGGATTAAATTATGGGGAATTAAATACAAAATGGGAAGTGACACAGTTAGTTTTTGCTGATGATACTGTGCTTATGGGAGATTCTAAAGAAAAATTGCAAAGGTTAGTAGACGAATTTGGGAATGTGTGTAAAGGTAGAAAGTTGAAAGTGAACATAGAAAAGAGTAAGGTGATGAGAGTATCAAATGATTTAGATAAAGAAAAATTGGATATCAAATTGGGGAGGAGGAGTATGGAAGAAGCGAATGTTTTCAGATATTTGAGAGTTGACGTGTCAGCAGATGGATTTATGAAGAATGAGGTTAATCATAGAACTGATGAAGGAAAAAAGGTGAGTGGTGCATTGAGGTATATGTGGAGGCAAAAAATGTTATCTAGGGAGGCAAAGAAAGGAATGTATGAAAGTATAGTAGTACCAACACTCTTATATGGGTGTGAAGCTTGGGTTGTAAATGCTGCAGCAAGGAGACGGTTGGAGGCAGTGGAGATGTCCTGTCTAAGAGCAATGTGTGGTGTAAATATTATGCAGAAAATTCGGAGTGTAGAAATTAGGAGAAGGTGTGGAGTTAAAAGTATTAGTCAGAGGGCTGAAGAGGGTTTGTTGAGGTGGTTTGGTCATTTAGAGAGAATGGATCAAAGTAGAATGACATGGAGAGCGTATTAATTTGTAGGAGAAGGAAGGCGGGGTAGGGGTCGTCCTCGACTAGGTTGGAGGGAGGGGGTAAAGGAGGTGTTGTGGGCGAGGGGTTTGGACTTCCAGAAGCGTGCGTGAGCGTGTTAGATAGGAGTGAATTGAGACGAATGGTATTTGGGACCTGACGATCTGTTGGAGTGTGCGCAGGGTAATATTTAGTGAAGGGATTCAGGGAAGCCGGTTATTTTATATAACCGGAAATGGGAAGTACAATGCCTGCACTCTAAAGGAGGGGTTTGGGATATTGGCAGTTTGGAGAGATATATTGTGTATTTTTATACGTATATGCTTCTAAACTGTTGTATTCTGGGCACCTCTGCAAAAACAGTGATTATGTGTGAGTGAGGTGAAAGTGTTGAATGATGATGAAAGTATTTTCTTTTTGGGGATTTTCTTTCTCTTTGGGTCACCCTGCCTAGGTGGGAGACGGCCGATTTGTTGAAAAAACAATATATATATATATATATATATATATATATATATATATATATATATATATATATATATATATATATATATATATATATATATATATATATATATATTCTCGCTGCTCTCCCAGCCATGCTAATGGGAACTTCAATATATAATAAATCAAACGAAGCTGACTGGAAACAATGAAGTAGGAACATAATAAAGTTGTGTGTACATGAGTCGTCACGCACTAAGACATTAATATTTTATTTTATTATTTTTTTTATTTCTGAGAGATGCAGGTGGACGTTAGGGTGACCAGCTCCTTGCTCTCGGTATATTAGTAGTTTTCCATGACACGCAAGGTTATGAAAGTGTAGCTATGACACGCAAGGTTATGTTATGTGTAGCTATGACACGCAAGGTTATGTTATGTGTAGCTATGACACGCAAGGTTATGTTATGTGTAGCTATGACACGCAAGGTTATGTTATGTCTAGCTATGACACGCAAGGTTATGTTATGTGTAGCTATGACACGCAAGGTTATGTTATGTGTAGCTATGACACGCAAGGTTATGTTATGTGTAGCTATGACACGCAAGGTTATGATATGCAGAACTGAGACATGCAATGCTATATGCAGAATTATGACATGGAAAGCTATGACATGCAGAATTATGACACGCAAGGGTATGATATGCAGAACTATGATACGAAAGGCTATGACATGTGAAACGTAGGGTTATGATATGCAGAACTATGAAATACAAGGCTATGCCAAGCAGAACTATGACACGCAAGACTATGACATGCAGGCCTGTGACATGCAATGCTGTGGCATGCAGAACTATGACACGCAAGACTATGACATGCAGGCTTGTGACATGCAATGCTGTGGCATGCAGAACTATGACACGCATGGCTATGACATTATAATTAGGACATGCAAAACTTTGAAATGCAAGGCTATGACATACATAACTATGACACCCATATCTATGATATGCATAACTATGACACGCATAGTTACGACAAGCAAGGCTATAATGATAAGCAAGGCTATGATATACCTTACTGTGACAAGCAAGCTTATGACACGATGGAAATAAATGGTATAAAATACCGACACAATGGCAATATAAACACAAATGCAGTATAATGTGATCCTTTATTGACTACGTTTCGCCCACACAGTGGGCTTTTTCAAGTCACAAACAGAACTACCTGGGGTGGAAGGAACGCGAGTATTTATAGTCCGGCTGAGGTCAGGTGAAGAATGCTGCATCTGATGATGTACCGAGTTGGGTTGTAGAGTCTAAAAACTTGGGTAGCTTGGAAAGGAGACTGGACAAGTTTGTGAGCAGACCTTCTACAGTGTTCTTATGTGGGATAGCGATGAAGGAGTTTCTTGGCAAGTGGTTCAGCTATGTTATAGAAGACACTATTCTGGTTGAAGTTGTCGGATATAGAAATAAGTGATGATTCCAGGATTCTTCGGTATTGAGTGTTGTCTTCTGTGGCGATAAGTCTTGAGTTTCTGTAGTTTATCAAGTGGTTGTGGGAATTACGGTGTTGTACGCAGGCATTCCTTGTGTCGTCAGACCTGCTTGCGTATTGGTGTTCTGAAATACGTGTTTGGAGGTCCCTTGATGTTTCGCCCACGTATAACTTGTTGCAGTCATTACAAGGGATTATGTATACCCCTGCAGAGGATGGAGGCTTGTCCTGCCTACTACTGGTGATGTCCTTGATGGTCGTGGTTGTGGAGGTAGATACTTGGAATGATGTTTTGGCAAAGATGTTGGAAACATGTTTGGCAATGGAGTTGGTGGGAAGGACTATGTATCTCTTCTCGGCAGTGTCTTCTCTGGGTGTGTTGAAGATGTTTAGTGCTCGCCGTCTGCAGTCTCTGATGAAGTGACGAGGATAGTGGAGTTTGGAAAATACTTGTTCAATTATAGTGCATTCTTCCTCAAGGAACTCGTTGCTGCAGATTCTGAGTGCACGCAGGAAGAAGCCTATAATTACACCACGTTTGGTTTTGGTGTCGTGGTGAGAGTAGAAGTGGAGAAGATCGTTTTGGTTGGTGGGTTTTCGATAGACTTTAAAACGAAGTTCGTGGTCAGCTTTGCAGAGTAGAACATCAAGGAAAGGAAGAGTGTTGTCGACCTCTTCTTCAAGTGTGAACTGGATTGAAGGCTCGACCTGGTTGAGCTTGTCTTGGAGAGCTTGAACGTTGAAGCGTTTAGGAGTTATGAGGAGAATGTCGTCAACATAACGGAGCCAGGTGACAGACGAAGGAATAATGGTGGAGAAACGTTCGGCTTCTAGATGTTCCATGTATAGGTTCGCCAGGACTGCACTGAGTGGCGAACCCATGGGTAGTCCAAAAGTCTGCTGAAAGAGGTGATTTTCAAAAGAGAAACACGTAAAGCCAACACATAGTTCAACCAGGTCGATGAAATCGCTGGCTGGAATGGGAAGATCAAGTGAATCGTCAATTTTCTTGCGCAAGAGATCGATGGCTTGTTTAGTAGGTACTTTAGTGAATAGGGAAGTCACGTCAAGGCTGGAAAGTTTCTTGTTCCTGATGTTGATGTTGCGAATGCGATTGAGAAGATCACCTGAGTGTTTGAGATGTGCTGGACTGATAGTGCCCAAGAGTTTCGAGAGGTGTTTGGCGAGAATTCCTGAGAGCTGGTGGGGAGCACTGCCTATTCCCGAGGATATGGGCCTCAGTGGGATACCAGGCTTGTGAGTCTTTGGCAGGCCGTACATTCTGGCAGGTCTGGGATTGCTGGGCATGGTGTGCAGAAGTTTCTTCCCTTGTTCTGAGCTCCTCAGAATGCGGCGAGTCCTTTGAAGAAAAGTTTTAGTAAGGTTGTCCACTTGGTTGGTTGTGAGAGGTTTGTAGGTATCTGGGTCATTAAGTAGATTGAGCATTTTGTTCCTGTAATCGTCAGTGTTCATGATAACAGAGAATACCTGGACCTTCTTCTAAAAGCTTTCTCACTTCGCAACAGACACAATTTTCTTCGTGACTGCATCCAAGAAATGGTCTTACCAAGATCTACTCCTCCTCAAATTGCCAACATCAAACCACCTTTCTCCGCTACAGCTCGGACCTACCTTGAAGAGTGTGCAGATGACTTAAACAATGCTACAAAGGAAGCTTTTCTCCAAGCCAGAACACTAGGCACAACACTCCGGGGCAACATGAACAGACGCACCGCCGAAATCATTCGCAGCAGAGTTACCACAGCGAATGTTCAACAGAAGATCAGACTTACTAGGAAACTACAAACACTCTGCGATAATAGTAATTGGAAAAGTTTAGGAAGACCTGAAATTATTCAAAATCTTTCATCTCGTCCACTGTCAACCACAGAAACTGAAGCCCTCAGCTTAGGCCTCAAATTCGCAACAGGAATTACGAAACCAAAACAAGACCTCAATTTCATCGCCAAAAACTACAGACACAATGACTCCGACTTCCAAAAAGGCTATCTACAAGGCATCATCTCAGCAGCCATCTCAACACGCAGCTCCCCAGTCATACCCCGACGTTACATCAATGCACTCAAAGGTTTAGCAGAAGACACGACCATCAGGGTCACCACCGCTGATAAAGGAGGTGGTGTTGTTATCATGAACACTGACGATTACAGGAACAAAATGCTCAATCTACTTAATGACCCAGATACCTACAAACCTCTCACAACCAACCAAGTGGACAACCTTACTAAAACTTTTCTTCAAAGGACTCGCCGCATTCTGAGGAGCTCAGAACAAGGGAAGAAACTTCTGCACACCATGCCCAGCAATCCCAGACCTGCCAGAATGTACGGCCTGCCAAAGACTCACAAGCCTGGTATCCCACTGAGGCCCATATCCTCGGGAATAGGCAGTGCTCCCCACCAGCTCTCAGGAATTCTCGCCAAACACCTCTCGAAACTCTTGGGCACTATCAGTCCAGCACATCTCAAACACTCAGGTGATCTTCTCAATCGCATTCGCAACATCAACATCAGGAACAAGAAACTTTCCAGCCTTGACGTGACTTCCCTATTCACTAAAGTACCTACTAAACAAGCCATCGATCTCTTGCGCAAGAAAATTGACGATTCACTTGATCTTCCCATTCCAGCCAGCGATTTCATCGACCTGGTTGAACTATGTGTTGGCTTTACGTGTTTCTCTTTTGAAAATCACCTCTTTCAGCAGACTTTTGGACTACCCATGGGTTCGCCACTCAGTGCAGTCCTGGCGAACCTATACATGGAACATCTAGAAGCCGAACGTTTCTCCACCATTATTCCTTCGTCTGTCACCTGGCTCCGTTATGTTGACGACATTCTCCTCATAACTCCTAAACGCTTCAACGTTCAAGCTCTCCAAGACAAGCTCAACCAGGTCGAGCCTTCAATCCAGTTCACACTTGAAGAAGAGGTCGACAACACTCTTCCTTTCCTTGATGTTCTACTCTGCAAAGCTGACCACGAACTTCGTTTTAAAGTCTATCGAAAACCCACCAACCAAAACGATCTTCTCCACTTCTACTCTCACCACGACACCAAAACCAAACGTGGTGTAATTATAGGCTTCTTCCTGCGTGCACTCAGAATCTGCAGCAACGAGTTCCTTGAGGAAGAATGCACTATAATTGAACAAGTATTTTCCAAACTCCACTATCCTCGTCACTTCATCAGAGACTGCAGACGGCGAGCACTAAACATCTTCAACACACCCAGAGAAGACACTGCCGAGAAGAGATACATAGTCCTTCCCACCAACTCCATTGCCAAACATGTTTCCAACATCTTTGCCAAAACATCATTCCAAGTATCTACCTCCACAACCACGACCATCAAGGACATCACCAGTAGTAGGCAGGACAAGCCTCCATCCTCTGCAGGGGTATACATAATCCCTTGTAATGACTGCAACAAGTTATACGTGGGCGAAACATCAAGGGACCTCCAAACACGTATTTCAGAACACCAATACGCAAGCAGGTCTGACGACACAAGGAATGCCTGCGTACAACACCGTAATTCCCACAACCACTTGATAAACTACAGAAACTCAAGACTTATCGCCACAGAAGACAACACTCAATACCGAAGAATCCTGGAATCATCACTTATTTCTATATCCGACAACTTCAACCAGAATAGTGGCTTCTATAACATAGCTGAACCACTTGCCAAGAAACTCCTTCATCGCTATCCCACATAAGAACACTGTAGAAGGTCTGCTCACAAACTTGTCCAGTCTCCTTTCCAAGCTACCCAAGTTTTTAGACTCTACAACCCAACTCGGTACATCATCAGATGCAGCATTCTTCACCTGACCTCAGCCGGACTATAAATACTCGCGTTCCTTCCACCCCAGGTAGTTCTGTTTGTGACTTGAAAAAGCCCACTGTGTGGGCGAAACGTAGTCAATAAAGGATCACATTATACTGCATTTGTGTTTATATTGCCAAGCTTATGACACACATAACTGTGACATGAATGTCTGAGGGCCGAGAATTGTAACCCAATTGTTCATGAAATTTGGAGAGAAAATATTAAAGAGAGAATGATTTATTAACACAGAAGACAGGAGAGATAAGTGCTTACGGAATGTGAGAAGATTAACCAGCCTTGTTACACCTTCACAATCCAATAAGAAATCACCAGCTACCGTGGGATTACCAGCTACCCTATGGTGATCAGTTAACCTGGGTGATCAGCTACCATGTGATGACAAGCTACCCTGTGGTGACCAACTATCCTGGGGTGACCAGCTACCCTGAGTGACCAGCTACTCTGTGATGACCAGTAACCCTGGGGTGACTAGCTACCCTGGGGTGAACCGTTACCCTGGGATGACCAGCTACCCTGGAGCGAACAGCGACCCTGGGGTGATCCGTTACTCTGAGATGATCAGTTACCCTCAGATGATCAGTTACCCTGGGATGACCAGCTACCCTTGGGTGACCATCTACCCTGGGGTGACCAGCTACCCTGGTGTGACCAGCTACCCTGGGGTGACATAAGGAAGTGCAAATCAACCTTTCTTGTAACTACAAATGCAGTTACAAGAAAAGTTGAGGTCAAATTCGTCTTATGCTTTCAAATAAAATAATAATAATCATAAAATCAATAATATTAATGATAATAATATTGGTAATAATAATAATAATAATAATAATAATAAATTCAATAATAATAATGATGATCATAAAAACAGTAATGAGATTCGGAAGAGCAACAGGATAATAATTATCACCACAACAACAGCAACACATATAAGAACATAAGAACATAAGAAAGGAGGAACACTGCAGGAGGCCTGTTGGCCCATACTTGGCAGGTCCTTTACAATTCATCCCACTAACAAAACCTTTGCCCAACCCAATTTTCAGTGCTACCCAAGAAATAAGCTCTGGTATACAATACCGACAGGTTGATAGATAAGACACATAGGCAACATTTAGGCAACTCTATTTCGAAACGTTTCGCCTAAACAGTAGGCTTCTTCAGTCGAGTGCAGAAAGTACAGAAGTAACTGTTCCAGTTACTTCTTATTAACATTCATGATAATGTTATATTAAAACCCGAAATACAAAAGAAATATATTCGATGTTTGAAACATTGGGCGTGTTCCCTTACACCGGTTGTCCATGTTCACCCATCAGCAAATTGGGTACCTGGACGTTAGTGGACTGGTGTGGGTCGCATCCTGGGACAAAACTGACCTAATTTCCCCGAAATGCTCTGCATAACAAGCGGCTTTCTATATAGTAGTATGTCACTGATGTCAGCTAGGCCTGTATTGTATACCTTGTACATGTACTTGTAGAAATAAAGATATTATTATTATTATTATTATTATTATTATTATTATTATTATTATTATTATTATTATTATTATTATTATTATTAGATTCAGTAATAATGCTCAGGTAATGAAACGTGAATAACAACCTCCGTAGACTTTTTAAGACACTCTCGTAAGCATTTTTATCATGTATTTTGTGTTGTTTGTCAGGAAACAGGACAAGTGTGTCCGCTGTGGATAAGTGTTTCCGCTGTGGGCCATATAATGACCCACATCGGGAGCTTTTGATCATCTGACCGAGGACTTCCGCTGGCTTACCGGTTCATCTCTTTATAAATCATGGTTGTGATTATAAACATATGGAGTATCCGAATGTTGATAGTCCTGCTAGTCTAGCCAATGTTTATTCAGTTTTTTAAATTCGGTATTTGATTGTTGTAGATATTGGCTATATAATTGATTGCAAGAGGTGATGTTTTTTATGATAGATTTGTTTGTCAGTTCAGAAATACGTCTGAAGGTTTTATAATGGATATCAGTAAGTTAGTTTGATCAATTATTTTGTCGTATTGAAAATGTTCTTTAGTGATCTCAGAGCTAGGTCTGGTGATGTTTTCTAGTGATCTAGGTGCTAGGCATAGTGATGTTCCTGGTGACCTAGGAACTAGGCTTAGTGGTGTTTTCTTGTGAAATAAGAGCTACGCTTAGTGATGCTGTCTAGTGACCTAGGTGCCAGGCTTAGTGATGTTTTCTGAGGACCTAGGAGCTAGGCTTATTGACATTTTTTGGTGACTTAGGAGCCAGGCTTAGTGATGCTGTCTAGTGACGTATAAGCTAGACTTATTCATGTTGTTTGGTGACCTAAGAACTAGGCTTAGTGACGTTTTTGGTGACCTAGAAACTAGGCTTAGTGACTTTCTTAGCGACCTAGGAACTAGGCCTAGTGATGTTCCCTAGTGACGTAGAAACTAAGTTTATGAGATTAACAACACTCAGCCTAAATTTTTTCTTTATCGTCATAATCATTATTATCATCATTATCTGCACAGTTACCTATATTTGCCTCACGTCTGCTTTTCGTTACCTGCATCTCGATGATATAAAACACGGAAACATACAGTACATACAAATGTATATGGTATGTACCGTATTTAAGCAAAGTCTGTGGTCCAGGTGTATAAAACAACCCTCGTTGTACCAAACAAGACGAATGTAAATTATCATTCTGAATGATAATTTTGTCTCTTTTGATTCGTTGAGCGGGTATTGTCTTGATAGATACTCTGCTGCGTTTCTGTTTTTTGACTCATTCTCCTGTGCAAAATAGTTTCAAATGGTTTCTTGAATTTCAAACATATATCGTCCATCCATCCCTCTTTTTCCTGCTAGGCTTCTGTCATCCTCAAATAGAACTGCAGCAGGTTTATGAGACAAAAATTTATCGTCTCTAAGCTCGTACTGGTTGTTGATTATTAAGTTGTTTCTCTCCAGGTGCTCCACTACTCTTCTGATTGTATTCTCCTTTACCTTACTTGATATATATGTCAATGACACTGGCTTCTAGTTTAACGCTACCTGTCTGCCCCACTTTCTGAAATATTGAGAATTCAGTCGTGCTACCCTCCAGATGTCTGGAAAGTGCTCTGCTTCCAGTGACTCATATTCTAGCATACGCTTTATAAAAAGCCTCTGCCTCTCCTCTCAGAACCCACAGTAAACCACTGTCAGGTCCCATTACCTTTCGTTTAACTAGTTCACTCAGTACCTTCCTCATTCTTTACATGTTGTGTGGGTTATGTTCGGTATCCGAGGTCTACAGTTTCGCTGCTTAAATCGTCTTTTCAGTTCCCCACAGACTTCCTTGTTTGCCTGTATGTCTCGCATGTGAGGTTTCCGCTACTGGTTCAACTGTCCACTTCGCTGCTTCCTCCTTTCCTTGGCTTACTCTAGTCTTTCCAGACACAAACATGAACTGTTTTTCATACGCATACTTTCACTTTTTACCCCCACAGCCTTTTTTTCCTAGGTACGAAATATTGCCCCGTCTCGTAACTTTTCCAAAAGAGTTTGTGTATTAAACAAGAGCTGTCGTCGTTTATTAGTGTTGTGTGTGAGTCTTGGGACCTGCTCCAAGGTTACACACTTTCATTACCTCGACAGTAATTGTGGTTCGTGACCCCTGAAACTATAATTTCTGTGCAAGTTTGTGTCTCTTTCTCTTTCATGATCTCCATTACTGCTAATTACTGTCCAGTTTAAGGGGAGGTGGGAGGGGAGGGATTAATAATCACCAAGGGTAACTATTCACCAGGGAGCAGGGTGGCTAACTTATCACTGGGCCGGAGTTATGATTAACCGGAAGATGTTGCGAAGCATGGCTTATATATATATATATATACATATATATATATATATATATATATATATATATATATATATATATATATATATATATATATATATATATATATATATATATATATATATATATATATATATATATATATATATATATATATATATATATATATATATATATATATATATATCATAAGAGATAAACACATGAAGTGAACACGAAAGTTTGGTGCCAGAAGGCAAAATAACATGTTAAATCAATGAAGAAAAAAGTGCTGAGTACAAAATGAAGTGTTTTATCGCCACTTTGAAAGTTATTCTCCCGGTAAACATTACGTAGTCATCATGCACTTCCCCACCTAACACTCCACATACCACTACTCTTCCCATTTATTTTTATAACATGTTTGAGTGTGGGGGGTTGAGCTACAGTTCTTGGGACTCTCCTAACTGTGTTCATTTAACCAACCCTGATGGTCATGTCCACTCTACCTGACACAGTACCTGTGATGAGACTGATTCCGTTACCTGGCTCTCTATTGTTATTACTGCTATTATTATTATTATTATTATTATTATTATTATTATTATTATTATTATTATTATTATTATTATCATTATTATTATTATTATTATTATTATTATTATTATTATTATCATTATTATTATTATTATTATTATTATTATTATTATTATTATTATTATTATTATTATTATTATTGCTAGTGTGTGTGTGTGTGTGTGTGTGTGTGTGAGTCTACAACAAACACCAGGAACAATGACTTGAACAAATCAGAATCTAATCTTGCAGCATCAACGAGGAACTGAACCGTGTACCAGTAATCACTGTACTATAGTCATTGTACCACAGTAACCATCACACACAACACTGTATCATAGTCACTGTACCAGAGTAACCATCACACAAAATACTGTACTATACTCACTGTACCAGAGTAACCATCATACACAACACTGTACCATAGTCACTGTACCACAGCAACCGTCACACACAACACTGTACCATAGTCACTGTACCACAATAACCATCATACACAACACTGTACCATAGTCACTGTACCACAGCAACCGTCACACACAGCACTGTACCATAGTCACTGCACCACAGCAACCGTCACACACAACACTGTACCATAGTCACTGTACCACAATAACCATCATACACAACACTGTACCATAGTCACTGTACCACAATAACCATCATACACAGCACTGTACCATAGTCACTGTACCACAGCAACCGTCACACACAGCACTGTACCATAGTCACTGTACCACAGCAACCGTCACAAACAGCACTGTACCATAGTCACTGTACACAGTAACCATCACACACAGCACTGTACCATAGTCACTGTACCACAATAACCATCATACACAACACTGTACCATAGTCACTGTACCACAATAACCATCATACACAGCACTGTACCATAGTCACTGTACCACAGCAACCGTCACACACAGCACTGTACCATAGTCACTGCACCACAGCAACCGTCACACACAGCACTGTACCATAGTCACTGTACACAGTAACCATCATACACAGCACTGTACCATAGTCACTGTACCACAGCAACCATCACACACAACACTGTACCATAGTCACTGTACCACAGCAACCATCACACACAACACTGTACCATAGTCACTGTACCACAGCAACCGTCACACACAGCACTGTACCATAGTCACTGTACACAGTAACCATCATACACAGCACTGTACCATAGTCACTGTACCACAGCAACCATCACACACAACACTGTATCATAGTCACTGTACCACAGCAACCATCACACACAACACTGTATCATAGTCACTGTACCACAGCAACCATCACACACAACACTGTACCATAGTCACTGTACCACAGCAACCATCACACACAACACTGTACCATAGTCACTGTACACAGTAACCATCACACATGTATTGATTTAAACGAGCAGGTGAAGAGAACAGAGCTGAGGTGAGAACACCCGTGTAGACAACAAAGGTGTTAATGTAACATAACATGCTACGCTGATATTGAGCCAAACACACCTCTGTAAACACACCTCTGTTAACATACCTCTGTCAACATACCTCTGTCAACATACCCCTGTAAACACACCCCTGTAAACACACCCCTGTAAACACACATCTGTGAACATACCTCTGTAAACACACATCTGTGAACAATGAACACACATCTTTAATACACCTCTGTTAACACACCTCTGTAAACACATCTCTGTTAACACGTACTTACCTCTCTAAGTGTCTTTCGTCTAAATTCACTCAACTCTCTAAGAGTCTTCAACACTCAACTCTCTAAGAGTCTTCAACACTCAACTCTCTAAGAGATGTCAACACTCAACTCTCTAAGAGTCTTTAACACTCAACTCTCTAAGAGTCTTCAACACTCAACTCTCTAAGAGTCTTCAACACTCAACTCTCTAAGAGTCTTTAACACTCAACTCTCTAAGAGTCTTCAACACTCAACTCTCTAAGAGTTGTCAACATTTAACTCTCTAAGAGTCTTCAACACTCAACTCTCTAAGAGTTATGAACACTCAACTCTCTAAGAGTCTTCAACACTCAACTCTCTAAGAGTCTTCAACACTCAACTCTCTAAGAGTTGTCAACACTCAACTCTCAAAGAGTCTTCAACACTCAACTCTCTAAGAGTCTTCAACACTCAACTCTAAGAGTCTTCAACACTGAACTCTAAGAGTCTTCAATACTCAACTCTAAGAGTCTTCAACACTGAACTCTAAGAGTCTTCAATACTCAACTCTAAGAGTCTTCAAGACTCAACTCTAAGAGTCTTCAACACTGAACTCTAAGAGTCTTCAATACTCAACCCTAAGAGTCTTCAAGACTCAACTCTAAGAGTCTTCAATACTCTACTCTAAGAGTCTTCAACACTGAACTCTAAGAGTCTTCAAGACTCAACTCTAAGAGTCTTCAATACTCAACACTAAGAGTCTTCAACACTGAACTCTAAGAGTCTTCAAGACTCAACTCTAAGAGTCTTCAATACTCAACACTAAGAGTCTTCAACACTCAACACTAAGAGTCTTCAACACTCAACTCTAAGAGTCTTCAACACTCAACACTAAGAGTCTTCAACACTCAACTCTAAGAGTCTTCAACACTCAACTCTAAGAGTCTTCAACACTCAACTCTAAGAGTCTTCAACACTCAACACTAAGAGTCTTCAACACTCAACTCTAAGAGTCTTCAACACTCAACTCTAAGAGTCTTCAACACTCAACTCTAAGAGTCTTCAACACTCAACACTAAGAGTCTTCAACACTCAACTCTAAGAGTCTTCAACACTCAACTCTAAGAGTCTTCAACACTCAACTCTAAGAGTCTTCAACACTCAACACTAAGAGTCTTCAACACTCAACTCTAAGAGTCTTCAACACTCAACACTAAGAGTCTTCAACACTCAACTCTAAGAGTCTTCAACACTCAACACTAAGAGTCTTCAACACTCAACACTAAGAGTCTTCAACACTCAACACTAAGAGTCTTCAACACTCAACACTAAGAGTCTTCAACACTCAACACTAAGAGTCTTCAACACTCAACACTAAGAGTCTTCAACACTCAACACTAAGAGTCTTCAACACTCAACTCTAAGAGTCTTCAACACTCAACACTAAGAGTCTTCAACACTCAACACTAAGAGTCTTCAACACTCAACTCTAAGAGTCTTCAACACTCAACACTAAGAGTCTTCAACACTCAACACTAAGAGTCTTCAACACTCAACACTAAGAGTCTTCAACACTCAACACTAAGAGTCTTCAACACTCAACACTAAGAGTCTTCAACACTCAACTCTAAGAGTCTTCAACACTCAACACTAAGAGTCTTCAACACGGATGCTGAACTCACATAATATATCCTCGTACATTCAGAAATAATAATCCCAAGACAACAGTGAAATAATGTCTAAGAAACGTGAACTTACAGAGTATAAAGATAAATGTTTGTGTATTAAAGAAACACTAACTCGTCTTTGACTGTATGTATGCTGGGTATACTGTAACACTGTATGCTTGGTATACTGTAACACTGTATGCTGGGTATACTGTAACACTGTATGTATGCTTGGTATACTGTAACACTGTATGTATGCTGGGTATACTGTAACACTGTATGTATGCTTGGTATACTGTAACACTGTATGTATGCTGGGTATACTGTAACACTGTATGTATGCTGGGTATACTGTAACACTGTATGTATGCTTGGTATACTGTAACACTGTATGTATGCTGGGTATACTGTAACACTGTATGTATGCTGGGTATACTGTAACACTGTATGTATGCTGGGTATACTGTAACACTGTATGTATGCTGGGTATACTGTAACACTGTATGTATGCTTGGTATACTGTAACACTGTATGTATGCTGGGTATACTGTAACACTGTATGTATGCTTGGTATACTGTAACACTGTATGTATGCTGGGTATACTGTAACACTGTATGTATGCTGGGTATACTGTAACACTGTATGTATGCTGGGTATACTGTAACACTGTATGTATGCTGGGTATACTGTAACACTGTATGTATGCTTGGTATACTGTAACACTGTATGTATGCTTGGTATACTGTAACACTGTATGTATGCTTGGTATACTGTAACACTGTATGTATGCTGGGTATACTGTAACACTGTATGTATGCTTGGTATACTGTAACACTGTATGTATGCTTGGTATACTGTAACACTGTATGTATGCTTGGTATACTGTAACACTGTATGTATGCTTGGTATACTGTAACACTGTATGTATGCTTGGTATACTGTAACACTGCATGTATGTTGGGTATACTGTAACACTGTATGTATGCTTGGTATACTGTAACACTGTATGTATGCTTGGTATACTGTAACACTGTATGTATGCTTGGTATACTGTAACACTGTATGTATGCTTGGTATACTGTAACACTGTATGTATGCTTGGTATACTGTAACACTGTATGTATGCTTGGTATACTGTAACACTGTATGTATGCTTGGTATACTGTAACACTGTATGTATGCTTGGTATACTGTAACACTGTATGTATGCTTGGTATACTGTAACACTGTATGTATGCTTGGTATACTGTAACACTGTATGTATGCTTGGTATACTGTAACACTGTATGTATGCTTGGTATACTGTAACACTGTATGTATGCTTGGTATACTGTAACACTGTATGTATGCTTGGTATACTGTAACACTGTATGTATGCTTGGTATACTGTAACACTGTATGTATGCTTGGTATACTGTAACACTGTATGTATGCTTGGTATACTGTAACACTGTATGTATGCTTGGTATACTGTAACACTGTATGTATGCTTGGTATACTGTAACACTGTATGTATGCTTGGTATACTGTAACACTGTATGTATACTGCTGTATGTATTGGTATACTGTAACACTGTATGTATGCTTGGTATACTGTAACACTGTATGTATGCTGGGTATACTGTAACACTGTATGTATGCTTGGTATACTGTAACACTGTATGTATGCTTGGTATACTGTAACACTGTATGTATGCTTGGTATACTGTAACACTGTATGTATGCTTGGTATACTGTAACACTGTATGTATGCTTGGTATACTGTAACACTGTATGTATGCTTGGTATACTGTAACACTGTATACTGTATGTATGTATGCTTGGTATACTGCTTGGTATACTGTAACACTGTATGTATGCTTGGTATACTGTAACACTGTATGTATGCTTGGTATACTGTAACACTGTATGTATGCTTGGTATACTGTAACACTGTATGTATGCTTGGTATACTGTAACACTGTATGTATGCTTGGTATACTGTAACACTGTATGTATGCTTGGTATACTGTAACACTGTATGTATGCTTGGTATACTGTAACACTGTATGTATGATGGGTATACTGTAACACTGACTGTATGCTGGGTATACTGTAACACTGTATGTATGCTGGGTATACTGTAACACTGACTGTATGCTGGGTATACTGTAACACTGTATGCTTGGTATACTGTAACACTGTATGTATGCTGGGTATACTGTAACACTGACTGTATGCTGGGTATACTGTAACACTGTATGTATGCTGGGTATACTGTAGCACTGACTCTATGTATGCTGAGTTTACTGTATCACTGACTGTATGTATGTTGAATATAATGTAACACTGACTGTATGTATGCTGGGTATCACTGACTGTATGTATGTTGAATATAATGTAACACTGACTGTATGTATGCTGGGTATACTGTAATACTGACTGTATGTATGCTGGGTATCCTGTAACACTGTATGTATGCTTGGAATTTTGTAACACTGAGTGTATACATGCTGGGTATAATGTAACACAGACTGTATATATGCTGGGAATAATGTAACACTGACTGTATATATGCTGGGTATACTGTAACACTGACTGTATGTATGCTGGGTATACTGTAACACTGACTGTATGTATGCTGGGTATACTGTAACGCTGACTGTATATATGCTGGGTATACGGTAACACTGTTTGTATGCTGGGTATACTGTAGCACTGTATGTATGCTGGGTATACTGTAACACTGTATGTATGCTGGGTATATTTTAACTATATATGCTGGGTATACTGTAAAACTGAGTGTATGTATGCTAGGTATACTGTAACACTGACTGTATGCTGGGTATACTGTAACACTGTATGTATGCTGGGAATATTTTAACTATATATGCTGGGTATACTCTAACACTGACTGTATATATGCTAGGTATACTGTAACACTGACTGTATATATGCTGGATATACTGTAACACTGACTGTATGTATGCTGGGTATACTGTAACACTGACTGCATGTATGCTGGGTACACTGTAACATTGGCTGTATGTATGCTGGGTACACTGTAACGCTGACTGCAAGTATGCTGTGTATACTGTAACACTGTATGTATGCTTAATATACTGTAACACTGTATGTATGCTGGGTATACTGTAACACTGTATGTATGCTGGGTACACTGTAACACTGCATGTATGCTGGGTATACTGTAACACTGTATGCTTGCTTGGTATACTGTAACACTGTATGTATGCTTGGTATACTGCAACACTGTACGCTGGGCATACTGTAACACTGTATGTATGCTGGGTGTACTGTAACACTGTATACAAGTTGGGTATACTGTAACACTGTATGTATGCTTAATATACTGTAACACTGTATGTATGCTGGGTATACTGTAACACTGTACGTTTGCTGGGTATACTGTAACACTGTATGTATGCTGGGTATATTGTAACACTGTATGTATGCTGGGTATGCTGTAACACTATGTACACAGGGTATACTGTAACACTGTATGTATGCTGGGTATACTGTAACACTGACTGTATGTATGCTGGGTATACTGTAACACTGCATATATGCTGAGTATACTGTAACACTGACTGTATGTATGCTGGGTATACTGTAACGCTGACTGTATGTATGCTGGGTATAATGTAACACTGACTGTATGTATGCTGCGTATACTGTAAAACTGACTGTATGTATGCTGGGAAAAATATATCACTGTATGTATGCTGGGTATACTGTAACACTGCATGTATGCTGGGTATACTGTAACACTGACTGTATGTATGCTGGGTATACTGTAACGCTGACTGTATGTATGCTGGGTATAATGTAACACTGACTGTATGTATGCTGGGTATACTGTAACACTGACTGTATGTATGCTTTGAAGATATAACACTGACTGCATGTATGCTGGGTATACTGTAACATTGTCTGTATGCTGGGTATACTGTAACACTGACTGTATGCTGGGTATGCTGTAACACACTATGTATGCTGGGTATAATGTAGCCCTGACTATATGTATGCTGGGTATACTGTAACACCGACTGTATGTATGCTGGGTATACTGTAACACTGACTGTATGTATGCTGAGTTTACTGAAACACTGACTGTATGTATGTTGAATATAATGTAACACTGACGGTATGTATGCTGGGTATACTATAATACTGACTGTATGTATACTGGGTATACTGTAACATTTTATGTATGCTTGGTATTTTGTAACACTGACTGTATGTATGCTGGGTATTATGTAACACTGACTGTATATATGCTGGGAATAATGTAACACTGACTGTATATATGCTGTGTATACTGTAACAGTGACTGTATGTATGCTGGTTATACTGTAACACTGACTGTATGTATGCTAGGTATACTGTAACGCTGACTGTATATATGCTGGGTATACTGTAACACTGTATGTATGCTGGGTATACTGTAACACTGTATGTATGCTGGGTATTCTGTAACACTGTATGTATGCTGGGTATACTGTAACACTGTATGTATGCTGGGTATACTGTAACACTGTATGTATGCTGGGTATATTTTAACTGTATATATGCTGGGTATACTGTAACACTGAGTGTATGTATGCTGGGTGTACTGTAACGCTGACTGCATGTATGCTGGGTATAATGTAACACTGACTGTATGTATGCTGGGTATACTGTAACACTGACTGTATGCTGGGTATTCTGTAACGCTGTATGTATGCTGGGTATACTCTAAAACTGTATGTATGCTGGGTATAATGCAACACTGACTGTATGCTGGGTATGCTGTAACACACTATGTATGCTGGGTATACTGTAACCCTGACTACATGTATGCTGGGTATACTGTAAGACCGACTGTATGTATGTTGGGTATACTGTAAAACTGGCTGTATATATGCTGGGTATAATGTAGCACTGGCTGTATGTATGCTAGGTATACTGTAGCACTGACTGTATGTATGCTGAGTTTACTGAAACACTGACTGTATGTATGCTGGGTATACCGTAATACTGACTGTATGTATACTGGGTATACTGTAAACCATACCCCCGGCCGGGATTGAACCCGCGGTCATAGATTCTTCTGTAAAAAAAAACTTGCATTTGTGGTCACAGAGGTGCCTGTGCTAACCTTCCTATGGTGTAGAAATATACCTAGTTGGATGAATCTTATTGTGGCTAGCTGGTCTAGTGGCTAACGCGACGGGCTGGAGTTTTGAGACTTTATGACCGCGGGTACAATCCCGGCCAGGGGTATGGTTTATTTGCAATCTTGTCATTACGATTTCTTAAGTCATGTTGACGGCAGTGAAGGGACTTGAGCTAGAGTTCGTCACGGCCACGCTAGCTGGAGATTCGTCTGTAAAAACTTGTATTTGTGGTCACAGAGGTGCCTGTGCTAACCTTCCTATGGTGTAGAAATATACCTAGTTGGACGAATCTTATTGTGGCTAGCTGGTCTAGTGGCTAACGCGACGGGCTGGAGTTTTGAGACTCTATGACCGCGGGTTCAATCCCGGGTGGGGGTATGGTTTGTTTGCAATCGTGTCATTACGATTTCTTAAGTCGGGTATACTGTAACATTGAATGTATGCTTGGTATTTTGTAACACTGTATATATGCTGGGAATAATGTAACACTGACTGTATATATGCTGGGTATACTGTAACACTGACTGTATGTATGCTGGGTATACTGTAACGCTGACTCTATATATGCTGGGTATACTGTAACACTGTACGTATGCTGGGTGTACTGTAACACTGTATGTATGCTGGGTATATTTTAGCTGTATACATGCTGAGTATACTGTAACACTGAGTGTATGTATGCTGGATGTACTGTAACACTGACTGAATGTATGCTGGGTATACTGTAGCACTGTATGTATGCTGAGAAAAATATAACACTGACTGCATGTATGCTAGGTATACTGTAACACTGACTGTATGCTTTGTATACTGTAACAATGCATGTATGCTGGGTATAATGCAACACTGACTGTATGCTGGGTATGCTGTAACACACTATGTATGCTGGGTATACTGTAACCCTGACTACATGTATGCTGGATATACTGTAACACCGACTGTATGTATGCTGGGTATACTGTAAAACTGACTGTATATATGCTGGGTATAATGTAACACTGACTGTAAGTATGCTAAGTATACTGTAGCACTGACTGCATGTATGCTGAGTTTACTGAAACACTGACTGTATGTATGTTGAATATAATGTAACACTGACTGTATGTATGCTGGGAATAATGTAACACTGACTGTATATATGCTGGGTATACTGTAACAGTGACTGTATGTATGATGGGAATACTGTAACACTGACTGTATGCATGCTGGGTATACTGTAACGCTGACTGTGTATATGCTGGGTATACTGTAACACTGTATGTATGCTGGGTATACTGTAACACTGTATGTATGCTGGGTATACTGTAACACTGTATGTATGCTGGGTATACTGTAACACTGTATGTATGCTGGGTATACTGTAACACTGTATGTATGCTGGGTATATTTTAGCTGTATATATGCTGAGTATACTGTAACACTGAGTGTATGTATGCTGGGTGTACTGTAACGCTGACTGCATGTATGCAGGGTATACTGTAACACTGACTATATGTATGCTGAGTATAATGTAACACTGACTGCATGTGTGCTAGGTATACTGTAACACTGACTGTATGTATGCTGGGTGCACTGTAACACTGACTGTATGTTGGGTATACTGTAACACTATGTATGCTGGGTATTCTGTAACGCTGTATGTATGCTGGGTATACTGTAACACTGACTGTATGTATGCTGGGTATAATGCAACACTGACTGTATGTATGCTGGGTATACTGTAACACTGACTGTATATATGCTGGGTATACTGTAACACTGACTGTATATATGCTGGGTATACTGTAACACTGACTGTATGTATGATGGGTATAATGTAACACTGACTGTATATATGCTGGGTATACTGCAACACTGACTGTATGTATGATGGGTATAATGTAACACTGACTATATGTATGCTTTGTATAATTTAATCCCTTTTACAAAGTCTAATGTATCCTTGACTGATGGTATACATGTGTTGTGCGGCCTTAATGACCATGGTGTACTCGATAGGCTTCAAACTTACAGTAATCAACACTGCTGTTTTCATTGTGCATTCATTTATTAATCACGATTCAATTTTGCTTTTAAATTCCCAGTTTGTCGAGTCATGAGACGAGAGTCGAAATTTTTCAACTTAACTGATGTTGAACTGAAGACCAGGGAAGGTGGCACCAGGGAAGGTGGCACCAGGGAAGGTGGCACCAGGGAAGGTGGCACCAGGGAAGGTGGCACCAGGGAAGGTGGCACCAGGGAAGGTGGCACCAGGGAAGGTGGGACCAGGGAAGGTGGGACCAGGGAAGGTGGCACCAGGGAAGGTGGCACCAGGGAAGGTGGCACCAGGGAAGGTGGGACCAGGGAAGGTGGCACCAGGGAAGGTGGGACCAGGGAAGGTGGCACCAGGGAAGGTGGCACCAGGGAAGGTGGGACCAGGGAAGGTGGCACCAGGGAAGGTGGCACCAGGGAAGGTGGGACCAGGGAAGGTGGGACCAGGGAAAGGTGGGACCAGGGAAGGTGGCACCAGGGAAGGTGGGACCAGGGAAAGGTGGGACCAGGGAAGGTGGCACCAGGGAAGGTGGGACCAGGGAAGGTGGCACCAGGGAAGGTGGCACCAGGGAAGGTGGCACCAGGGAAGGTGGGACCAGGGAAAGGTGGGACCAGGGAAGGTGGGACCAGGGAAGGTGGGACCAGGGAAAGGTGGGACCAGGGAAGGTGGCACCAGGGAAGGTGGGACCAGGGAAAGTGGGACCAGGGAAGGTGGCACCAGGGAAGGTGGGACCAGGGAAGGTGGGACCAGGGAAGGTGGGACCAGGGAAGGTGGGACCAGGGAAGGTGGGACCAGGGAAGGTGGCACCAGGGAAGGTGGCACCAGGGAAGGTGGCACCAGGGAAGGTGGGACCAGGGAAGGTGGGACCAGGGAAGGTGGCACCAGGGAAGGTGGGACCAGGGAAGGTGGGACCAGGGAAGGTGGGACCAGGGAAGGTGGCACCAGGGAAGGTGGGACCAGGGAAGGTGGGACCAGGGAAGGTGGGACCTGGGAAGGTGGCATCAGGGAAGGTGGGACCAGGGAAGGTGGGACCAGGGAAGGTGGGACCAGGGAAGGTGGGACCAGGGAAGGTGGCACCAGGGAAGGTGGGACCAGGGAAGGTGGGACCAGGGAAGGTGGCACCAGGGAAGGTGGGACCAGGGAAGGTGGGACCAGGGAAGGTGGGACCAGGGAAAGTGGCACCAGGGAAGGTGGGACCAGGGAAGGTGGGACCAGGGAAGGTGGCACGAGGGAAGGTGGGACCAGGGAAGGTGGGACCAGGGAAGGTGGCACCAGGGAAGGTGGGACCAGGGAAGGTGGGACCAGGGAAGGTGGGACCAGGGAAGGTGGGACCAGGGAAGGTGGGACCAGGGAAGGTGGGACCAGGGAAGGTGGCACCAGGGAAGGTGGGACCAGGGAAGGTGGGACCAGGGAAGGTGGGACCAGGGAAGGTGGCACCAGGGAAGGTGGCACCAGGGAAGGTGGGACCAGGGAAGGTGGGACCAGGGAAGGTGGCACCAGGGAAGGTGGCACCAGGGAAGGTGGGACCAGGGAAGGTGGGACCAGGAAAGGTGGGACCAGGGAAGGTGGGACCAGGGAAGGTGGGACCAGGGAAGGTGGGATCAGGGAAGGTGGCACCAGGGAAGGTGGCACCAGGGAAGGTGGGACCAGGGAAGGTGGGACCAGGAAAGGCGGGACCAGGGAAGGTGGCACCAGGGAAGGTGGCACCAGGGAAGGTGGCACCAGGGAAGGTGGGACCAGGGAAGGTGGCACCAGGGAAGGTGGGACCAGGGAAGGTGGCACCAGGGAAGCTGGCACCAGGGAAGGTGGCACCAGGGAAGGTGGGACCAGGGAAGGTGGGACAAGGGAAGGTGGGACCAGGGAAGGTGGGACCAGGGAAGGTGGGACCAGGGAAGGTGGCACCAGGGAAGGTGGCACCAGGGAAGGTGGGACCAGGGAAGGTGGAACCAGGGAAGGTGGGACCAGGGAAGGTGGCACCAGGGAAGGTGGCACCAGGGAAGGTGGGACCAGGGAAGGTGGGACCAGGGAAGGTGGCACCAGGGAAGGTGGGACCAGGGAAGGTGGCACCAGGGAAGGTGGGACCAGGGAAGGTGGCACCAGGGAAGGTGGGACCAGGGAAGGTGGCACCAGGGAAGGTGGCACCAGGGAAGGTGGGACAAGGGAAGGTGGCACCAGGGAAGGTGGCACCAGGGAAGGTGGCACCAGGGAAGGTGGGACCAGGGAAGGTGGCACCAGGGAAGGTGGCACCAGGGAAGGTGGCACCAGGGAAGGTGAGACCAGGGAAGGTGGGACCAGGGAAGGTGGCACCAGGGAAGGTGGCACCAGGGAAGGTGGCACCAGGGAAGGTGGCACCAGGGAAGGTGGGACAAGGGAAGGTGGCACCAGGGAAGGTGGCACCAGGGAAAGGTGGGACCAGGGAAGGTGGCACCAGGGAAGGTGGGACCAGGGAAGGTGGCACCAGGGAAGGTGGCACCAGGGAAGGTGGCACCAGGGAAGGTGGGACCAGGGAAGGTGGCACCAGGGAAGGTGGCACCAGGGAAGGTGGGACCAGGGAAGGTGGCACCAGGGAAGGTGGGACCAGGGAAGGTGGCACCAGGGAAGGTGGGACCAGGGAAGGTGGCACCAGGGAAGGTGGCACCAGGGAAGGTGGGACAAGGGAAGGTGGCACCAGGGAAGGTGGGACCAGGGAAGGTGGCACCAGGGAAGGTGGGACCAGGGAAGGTGGCACCAGGGAAGGTGGCACCAGGGAAGGTGGGACCAGGGAAGGTGGCACCAGAGAAGGTGGGACCAGGGAAGGTGGCACCAGGGAAGGTGGGACCAGGGAAGGTGGCACCAGGGAAGGTGGCACCAGGGAAGGTGGCACCAGGGAAGGTGGCACCAGGGAAGGTGGGACCAGGGAAGGTGGCACCAGGGAAGGTGGGACCAGGGAAGGTGGCACCAGGGAAGGTGGCACCAGGGAAGGTGGGACCAGGGAAGGTGGCACCAGGGAAGGTGGCACCAGGTAAGGTGGCACCAGGGAAGGTGGGACCAGGGAAGGTGGCACCAGGGAAGGTGGCACCAGGGAAGGTGGCACCAGGGAAGGTGGGACCAGGGAAGGTGGCACCAGGGAAGGTGGGACCAGGGAAGGTGGCACCAGGGAAGGTGGGACCAGGGAAGGTGGCACCAGGGAAGGTGGGACCAGGGACGGTGGGACCAGGGCAGGTGGGACCAGGGAAGGTGGCACCAGGGAAGGTGGGACCACGGAAGGTGGGACCAGGGAAGGTGGGACCAGGGAAGGTGGGACTAGGGAAGGCGGGACCAGGGAAGGTGGGACCAGGGAAGGTGGGACCAGGGAATGTGGGACCAGGGAAGGTGGGACCAGGGAAGGTGGGACAAGGGAAGGTGGGACCAGGGAAGGTGGGACCAGGGAAGGTGGGACTATGGAAGGCGGGACCAGGGAAGATGGGACCAGGGAAGGTGGGACCAGGGAATGTGGGACCAGGGAAGTTGGGACCAGGGAAGGTGGGACCATTGAAGGTGGGACCAGGGAAGGTGGGACCAGGGAAGGTGGGACCAGGGAAGGTGGCACCAGGGAAGGTGGCACCAGGGAAAGTGGGACCAGGGAAGGTGGGACCATGGAAGGTGGGACCAGGGAAGGTGGGACCAGGGAAGGTGGCACCAGGTAAGGTGGGACTAGGGAAGGTGGGACCAGGGAACGTGGGACCAGGGAAGGTGGGACCAGGGAAGGTGGGATCAGGGAAGGTGGGACTAGGGAAGGTGGGACCAGGGAAGGTGGGACTATGGAAGGCGGGACCAGGGAAGGTGGGACCAGGGAAGGTGGGACCAGGGAATGTGGGACCAGGGAAGGTGGGACCAGGGAAGGTGGGACCATTGAAGGTGGGACCAGGGAAGGTGGGACCAGGGAAGGTGGGACCAGGGAAGGTGGCACCAGGGAAGGTGGCACCAGGGAAAGTGGGACCAGGGAAGGTGGGACCAGGGAAGGTGGGACCAGGGAAGGTGGGACCAGGGAAGGTGGCACCAGGTAAGGTAGGACTAGGGAAGGTGGGACCAGGGAACGTGGGACCAGGGAAGGTGGGACCAGGGAAGGTGGGATCAGGGAAGGTGGGACTAGGGAAGGTGGGACCAGGGAAGGTGGGACTATGGAAGGCGGGACCAGGGAAGGTGGGACCAGGGAAGGTGGGACCAGGGAATGTGGGACCAGGGAAGGTGGGACCAGGGAAGGTGGGACCATTGAAGGTGGGACCAGGGAAGGTGGGACCAGGGAAGGTGGGACCAGGGAAGGTGGCACCAGGGAAGGTGGCACCAGGGAAAGTGGGACCAGGGAAGGTGGGACCATGGAAGGTGGGACCAGGGAAGGTGGGACTAGGGAAGGTGGCACCAGGTAAGGTGGGACTAGGGAAGGTGGGACCAGGGAAGGTGGGACCAGGGAAGGTGGGACCATTGAAGGTGGGACCAGGGAAGGTGGGACCAGGGAAGGTGGGACCAGGGAATGTGGGACCAGGGAAGTTGGGACCAGGGAAGGTGGGACCATTGAAGGTGGGACCAGGGAAGGTGGGACCAGGGAAGGTGGGACCAGGGAAGGTGGCACCAGGGAAGGTGGCACCAGGGAAAGTGGGACCAGGGAAGGTGGGACCATGGAAGGTGGGACCAGGGAAGGTGGGACCAGGGAAGGTGGCACCAGGTAAGGTGGGACTAGGGAAGGTGGGACCAGGGAACGTGGGACCAGGGAAGGTGGGACCAGGGAAGGTGGGATCAGGGAAGGTGGGACTAGGGAAGGTGGGACCAGGGAAGGTGGGACTATGGAAGGCGGGACCAGGGAAGGTGGGACCAGGGAAGGTGGGACCAGGGAATGTGGGACCAGGGAAGGTGGGACCAGGGAAGGTGGGACCATTGAAGGTGGGACCAGGGAAGGTGGGACCAGGGAAGGTGGGACCAGGGAAGGTGGCACCAGGGAAGGTGGCACCAGGGAAAGTGGGACCAGGGAAGGTGGGACCATGGAAGGTGGGACCAGGGAAGGTGGGACCAGGGAAGGTGGCACCAGGTAAGGTAGGACTAGGGAAGGTGGGACCAGGGAACGTGGGACCAGGGAACGTGGGACCAGGGAAGGTGGGATCAGGGAAGGTGGGACTAGGGAAGGTGGGACCAGGGAAGGTGGGACTATGGAAGGCGGGACCAGGGAAGGTGGGACCAGGGAAGGTGGGACCAGGGAATGTGGGACCAGGGAAGGTGGGACCAGGGAAGGTGGGACCATTGAAGGTGGGACCAGGGAAGGTGGGACCAGGGAAGGTGGGACCAGGGAAGGTGGCACCAGGGAAGGTGGCACCAGGGAAAGTGGGACCAGGGAAGGTGGGACCATGGAAGGTGGGACCAGGGAAGGTGGGACTAGGGAAGGTGGCACCAGGTAAGGTGGGACTAGGGAAGGTGGAACCAGGGAAGGTGGGACCAGGGAAGGTGGGACCAGGGAAGGTGGGATCAGGGAAGGTGGGACTAGGGAAGGTGGGACCAGGGAAAGTGGGACCAGTGAAGGTGGGACCAGGAAAGATGGGACCAGGGAAGGTGGGACAGGGAAGGTGGGACCAGGGAAGGTGGGACCAGGGAAACTGGGATCAGAGAAAGTGGGACCAGGGAAAGTGGGACCAGGGAAGGTGGAACCAGTGAAGGTGGGACCAGGGAAGGTGGGACCAGGGAAGGTTGGACCAGGGGAGGTGGGACCAGGGAAGGTGGAACCAGTGAAGGTGGGACCAGGGAAGGCGGGACCAGGGAAAGTGGGACTAGGGAAAGTGGGACCAGGGAGGGTGGGACCAGGGAAGGTGGGACAAGTGAATGTGGGACCAGGGAAGGTGGGACCAGGGAAGGTGGGACCAGTGAAGGTTGGACCAGGGAAGGTGGGACCAGCGAAGGTGGGTCCAGGGAAGGTGGGACCAGGGAAGGTGGGTCCAGGGAAGGTGGGACCAGGGAAGGTGGGACCAGGGAAGGTAGGACCAGGGAAGGCGGGAACCAGGGAAGGTGGGACCAGGGAAGGTGGGACCAGGGAAAGTGGGACCAGGGAAGGTGGGACCAGGGAAGGTGGGACCAGGGAAGGTGGGACCAGGGAAGGTGGGACCAATGAAGGTGGGTCCAGGGAAGGTGGGACCAGCGAAGGTGGGTCCAGGGAAGGTGGGACCAGGGAAGGTGGGTCCAGAGAAGGTGGGACCAGGGAAGGTGGGACCCGGGAAGGTGGGACCAGGGAAGGTGGGACCAGAGAAGGTGGGACCAGGGAAGGTGGGACCAGGGAAGGTGGGACCAGGAAAGGTGGGACCAGGGAAAAGTGGGACCGGGGAAGGTGGGACCAGGGAAGGTGGGAAGGGTAGGTGAGAAGGGAAGGTGGGAAGGGTAGGTGGGAAGGGAAGGTGGGAAGGATGGTGGGAAGGGTAGGTGAGAAGGGAAGGTGGGAAGGGTAGGTGGGAAGGGAAGGTGGGACCAGGGAAGGTGGGACCAGGGAAGGTGGGACCATTGAAGGTGGGACCAGGGAAGGTGGGGCCAGGGAAGGTGGGACCAGGGAAGGTGGCACCAGGGAAGGTGGCACCAGGGAAAGTGGGACCAGGGAAGGTGGGACCATGGAAGGTGGGACCAGGGAAGGTGGGACCAGGGAAGGTGGCACCAGGTAAGGTGGGACTAGGGAAGGTGGGACCAGGGAAGGTGGGACCAGGGAAGGTGGGACCAGGGAAGGTGGGATCAGGGAAGGTGGGACTAGGGAAGGTGGGACCAGGGAAAGTGGGACCAGTGAAGGTGGGACCAGGAAAGATGGGACCAGGGAAGGTGGGACAGGGAAGGTGGGACCAGGGAAGGTGGGACCAGGGAAACTGGGATCAGAGAAAGTGGGACCAGGGAAAGTGGGACCAGGGAAGGTGGAACCAGTGAAGGTGGGACCAGGGAAGGTGGGACCAGGGAAGGTTGGACCAGGGGAGGTGGGACCAGGGAAGGTGGAACCAGTGAAGGTGGGACAAGCGAAGGCGGGACCAGGGAAAGTGGGACTAGGGAAAGTGGGACCAGGGAGGGTGGGACCAGGGAAGGTGGGACAAGTGAATGTGGGACCAGGGAAGGTGGGACCAGGGAAGGTGGGACCAGGGAAGGTGGGACCAGGGAAGGTGGGACCAGCGAAGGTGGGTCCAGGGAAGGTGGGACCAGGGAAGGTGGGTCCAGGGAAGGTGGGACCAGGGAAGGTGGGACCAGGGAAGGTAGGACCAGGGAAGGCGGGAACCAGGGAAGGTGGGAACCAGGGAAGGTGGGACCAGGGAAGGTGGGACCAGGGAAAGTGGGACCAGGGAAGGTGGGATCAGGGAAGGTGGGACCAGGGAAGGTGGGACCAATGAAGGTGGGTCCAGGGAAGGTGGGACCAGCGAAGGTGGGTCCAGGGAAGGTGGGACCAGGGAAGGTGGGTCCAGAGAAGGTGGGACCAGGGAAGGTGGGACCCGGGAAGGTGGGACCAGGGAAGGTGGGACCAGAGAAGGTGGGACCAGGGAAGGTGGGACCAGGGAAGGTGGGACCAGGAAAGGTGGGACCAGGGAAAAGTGGGACCGGGGTAGGTGGGACCAGGGATGGTGGGAGGGGTTGGTGAGAAGGGAAGGTGGGAAGGGTAGGTGGGAAGGGAAGGTGGGAAGGATGGTGGGAAGGGTAGGTGAGAAGGGAAGGTGGGAAGGGTAGGTGGGAAGGGAAGGTGGGAAGGATGGTGGGAAGGGTAGGTGAGAAGGGAAGGTGGGAAGGGAATGTAGGGAGGGAAGGTGGGAAGGGTAGGTGAGAAGGGAAGGTGGGAAGGGAAGGTGGGAAGGGTAGGTGGAAAGGGAAGGTGGGAAAGGTAGATGGGAAGGGAAGGTAGGAGGGGTAGGTGAGAAGAGAAGATGGGAAGAGAAGGTTGGAAGGGTAGTTGGGAAGGGTAGGTGGGAAGGGAAGGTGGGAAGGGTGGGTGGGAAGGGTAGGTGGGAAGGGTAGGTGGGGAGGGAGGGTGGGAAGGGAAGGTGGGAAGGGAAGGTGGGGAAGGGAAGGTGAGAAGCGCAGGTGGGAAGGGAAGGTGGGAAGGGAAGGTGGGAAAGGAAGGTAGGAAGGGTAGGTGGGGAGGGAAGGTGGGAAGGGAAGGTGCGAAGGGTAGGTGGGGAGGGAAGATGGGAAGGGTAGGTGGGAAGATAGGGTGGAAGGTTTGGTGGGAAGGGAAGATGGGAAGCGCAGGTGGGAAGGGAACGTGGGAAGGAAAGGTGGGAAGGGTAGGTGGGAGGGAAGGTGGGAAGGTTTGGTGGGAAGGGAAGGTGGAAGGTTTGGTGGGAAGGGAAGATGGGAAGAGCAGGTGGGAAGGGAAGGTGGGAGGGGAACGTGGGAAGGGTAGGTGGGGAGGGAAGGTGGGAGGGAAGGTGGGAAGGGTAGGTGGGGAGGAAAGATGGGAAGGGTAGGTGAGAAGGAAAGGTGGGAAAGGAAGGTGGGAAGGGTACGTGGGAAGAGTAGATGGGAAGGGCAGGTAGGAAGGGTAGGTGGGAAGGGTAGGTGGGAAGGGTAGGTGGGAAGGGTAGGTGGGAAGGGCAGGTTGTAAGGGAAGGTGGGAAGGGTGTTTTGGAAGGAAATGTGGAAGGTTTGATGGGAAGGGAAGATGGAAAGCGCAGGTGGGAAGGGAACGTGGGAAAAGTAGGTGGAAAGGTAAGGTGGTAAGGGTAGGTGGAAAGAAAAGGTGGGACGGGAAGAATGATAGAGGATGTCAATTAAGCAGCATCAGCTACTTGAAGCTGCGACAAGGTTATACATAACTGAGGCAAAGTTATACACAACTGAGGCAAGGTTATACATAACTGAGGCAAAGTTATACACAACTGAGGCAAAGTTATACACAACTGAGGCAAGGTTATACATAACTGAGGCAAAGTTATACACAACTGAGGCAAGGTTATACACAACTGAGGCAAAGTTATACACAACTGAGGCAAGGTTATACACAACTGAGGCAAGGTTATACACAACTGAGGCAAGGTTATACACAACTGAGGCAAGGTTATACACAACTGAGGCAAGGTTATACACAACTGAGGCAAGGTTATACACAACTGAGGCAAGGTTATACACAACTGAGGCAAGGTTATACACAACTGAGGCAAGGTTATACACAACTGAGGCAAGGTTATACACAACTGAGGCAAGGTTATACACAACTGAGGCAAGGTTATACACAACTGAGGCAAGGTTATACACAACTGAGGCAAGGTTATACACAGCTGAGGTGTGTTATCAACTCTCAGCCTTCGTGCTTCCTGACAACCAATGTTTCGCTTGTCCTGAGCGAAATGTTGAACATGTATGCCACATTCAGCAGTGTCATGGAGTGAGAGTTGAATGTTATCTTTCACAAATTACATATGTCGACTATTGAACCAATAATTGCATGTTTAACTTGTTATTGGATATTCAACGTGAATTTCGGATTCTTAGCGTTTTTAGCGGAATTTATCGAACGCGTGTAAAGCATAGCAGGGAAGTAGACTGTAGCAGTGATGTAGAGTGTAGCAGTGATGTAGAGTGTAGCGGTGATGTAGAGTGTAGCAGTGATGTAGAGTGTAGCAGTGATGTTAGAGTGTAGCAATGATGTAGAGTGTATCAGTGATATAGAATGTATCAGTGATATAGAGTGTAGCAGTGATGTAGAGTGTAGCAGTGATGTTAGAGTGTAGCAATGATGTAGAGTGTATCAGTGATATAGAGTGTATCAGTGATATAGAGTGTAGCAGTGATGTAGAGTGTAGCAGTAATGTTAGAGTGTAGCAGTGATGTTAGAGTGTAGCAGTGATGTAGAGTGTATAAGTGATATAGAGTGAAGCAGTGATGTAGAGTGTAGCAGTGATGAAGAGTGTAGCAGTGATGTTAGAGTGTAGCAGTGATGCTAGAGTGTAGCAGTGATGTAGAGTGTAGCAGTGATGTTAGAGTGTAGCAGTGATGTAGAGTGTATAAGTGATATAGAGTGAAGCAGTGATGTAGAGTGTAGCAGTGATGAATATAGCAGTGATGTTAGAGTGTAGCAGTGATGTAGAGTGTAGCAGTGATGTAGAGTGTAGCAGTGATGTAGAGTGTAGCAGTGATGTTAGAGTGTAGCAGTGATGTAGAGTGTAGCAGTGATGTTAGAGTGTAGCAGTGATGTAGAGTGTAGCAGTGATGAAGAGTGTAGCAGTGATGAAGAGTGTAGCAGTGATGTTAGAGTGTAGCAGTGATGTAGAGTGTAGCAGTGATGTTAGAGTGTAGCAGTGATGTAGAGTGTAGCAGTGATGAAGAGTGTAGCAGTGATGTTAGAGTGTAGCAGTGATGTAGAGTGTAGCAGTGATGTTAGAGTGTAGCAGTGATGTAAAGTGTATCAGTGATATAGAGTGTATCAGTGATATAGAGTGTAGCAGTGATGTAGAGTGTAGCAGTGATGTAGAGTGTAGCAGTGATGTTAGAGTGTAGCAATGATGTAGAGTGTATCAGTGATGTTAGAGTGTAGCAGTGATGTAAAGTGTATCAGTGATATAGAGTGTATCAGTGATATAAAGTGTAGCAGTGATGTAGAGTGCAGCAGTGATGTAGAGTGTATCAGTGATATAGAGTGTATCAGTGATATAGAGTGTAGCAGTGATGTAGAGTGCAGCAGTGATGTAGAGTGTAGCAGTGATGTAGAGTGTAGCAGTGATGTTAGAGTGTAGCAATGATGTAGAGTGTAGCAGTGATGTTAGAGTGTAGCAATGATGTAGAGTGTAGCAGTGATGTAAAGTGTATCAGTGATATAGAGTGTATCAGTGATATAGAGTGTAGCAGTGATGTAGAGTGCAGCAGTGATGTAGAGTGTAGCAGTGATGTTAGGGTGCAGCAGTTATATAGAGTGTAGCAGTGATGTAGAGTGTAGCAATGATATAGAGAAGCAGTGATGTAGAGTGTAGCAGTGATGTAGAGTGCAGCAATGATATTAGAGTGTAGCAGTGATGTAGAGTGTTGCAGTGATGTTAGGGTGCAGCAGTTATGTAGAGTGTAGCAGTGATGTAGAGTGTAGCAGTGATATAGAGTGAAGCAGTGATGTAGAGTGTAGCAGTGATGTAGAGTGTAGCAGTGATATTAGAGTGTAGCAGTGATGTAGAGTGTTGCAGTGATGTTAGGGTGCAGCAGTTATGTAGAGTGTAGCAGTGATGTAGAGTGTAGCAGTGATATAGAGTGAAGCAGTGATGTAGAGTGTAGCAGTGATGTAGAGTGTAGCAGTGATATTAGAGTGTAGCAGTGATGTAGAGTGTAGCAGTGATGTAGAGTGTAGCAGTGATGTTTGAGTGTAGCAGTGATGTAGAGTGTAGCAGTGAAGCAGAGTGTAGCAGTAATGTAGAATACAGCAGTGATGTAAATTGTAGCAGTGATGTAGAGTGTAGCAGTGATGTAAAGTGTATCAGTGATGTAGAGTGTAGCAATGGTGTAGAGTGTAGCAGTGACGTAGAGTGTAGTAGTGATGTAGAGTGTAGCAGCCATGTAGAGTGTAGCAGTCATGTAGAGTGTAGCAGTCATGTAGAGTGTAGCAGTCATGTAGAGTGTAGCAGTCATGTAGAGTGTAGCAGTCATGTAGAGTGTAGCAGTCATGTAGAGTGTAACATTGAGATATGGTGTAGCAGTGATGTAGAGTGCAGTAGTGACGTAGAGTGTAGCAGTGATGTAGAGTGTAACAGTGATATATAGTATAACAGTGATGTAGAGTGTAACAGTGAGATATGGTGTAGCAGTGAGGTAGAGAGTAACAGTGAGATATGGTGTAGCAGTGTGATTCAGTGAGGTAGAGAGTAACAGTGAGATATGGTGTAGCAGTGTGATTCAGTGAGATACAGAGGTACCTACCATTACCTCTATGTGCGCATTTAAAAAAAATGTTAGCAGTCGAGTACTGTGGAGACCCCGCCCAGGTTCTTACAGTGACTGGCGGTGGTGTTGCAAGAACCGTTTAAGTTTCCAAAGCAAATGGGCATGGCATCGTTCGTCTTTCTCAAGGGTTACAACTACCTTCTTTCTTCAGTTCACAGCTGAGTGGGAATGCACCTCACTACATCTCGACCATGTTGTATAAGTGTCAACCAGCTGCAGCTGGGTCTGAAGACATCTGTGTCCATATGCTGCCAAATACAACTTGGTGAACTTGTCATTCTCTTACACCTTTCTCACTCCTATTTTATCCGAAGGGGTTGTATCTCTTCAATGGAAAATTGCGTAAGTCATACCTTTTCGTCAGACAGGTATCTCGAGCCGAGACACCTCACTAGAGACCCTTTGCTCCCACAGCGCTCTTTGTAAGTTGCTGAGACGCTTAGTTAACAAACGTCTCTTTTTTAGAAACCCGAAATTTTCTCTTTCTCATCAATTAAGTTTTATAAAAGGCCATTTCACTGTCCTCCATTTAATTCATGACAGCCAATCAGTTATTGCAGTTATATTTTTTATCTACAGAGAGCTGACGACACTACCTGGTGTCACAACATCTTGTCCCAAGCCCACATCTTTGACCTCCGAGGCAGACTATCGCTTTTTCTTAAAGATTTCTTATCGGAGAGGCATTTTAGTGTTCGAATTAGTAACAGCTTTTACTATGACTTGTGTAAATTCTTCCGGCTCATCATTAACAAACTCTCATCTGTTCTTCCTTCACGTATCTGGTAATCTCTCTAATCTAATGCGATGAGAAATTTCAATTACTCAGATATGGTAAACATGAGGAAATTAAATCTTCATCAGAGTACAAAACAAATTCTGGCCACAAAATAGAGCGAAACACCAACGTCAAAGACCTGGGAGTGATCATGTCGGAGGATCTCACCTTCAAGGACCATAACATTGTATCAATCGCATCTGCTAGAAAAATGACAGGATGGATAATGAGAACCTTCAAAACTAGGGAGGCCAAGCCCATGATGACACTCTTCAGGTCACTTGTTCTATCTAGGCTGGAATATTGCTGCACACTAACAGCACCTTTCAAGGCAGGTGAAATTGCAGACCTAGAAAATGTACAGAGAACTTTCACGGCGCGCATAACGGAGATAAAACACCTCAATTATTGGGAGCGCTTGAGGTTCCTAAACCTGTATTCCCTGGAACGCAGGAGGGAGAGATACATGATTATATACACCTGGAAAATCCTAGAGGGACTAGTACCGAACTTGCACACGAAAATCACTCACTACGAAAGCAAAAGACTTGGCAGACGATGCACCATCCCCCCAATGAAAAGCAGGGGTGTCACTAGCACGTTAAGAGACCATACAATAAGTGTCAGGGGCCCGAGACTGTTCAACTGCCTCCCAGCACACATAAGGGGGATTACCAACAGACCCCTGGCAGTCTTCAAGCTGGCACTGGACAAGCACCTAAAGTCAGTTCCGGATCAGCCGGGCTGTGGCTCGTACGTTGGTTTGCGTGCAGCCAGCAGCAACAGCCTGGTTGATCAGGCTCTGATCCACCAGGAGGCCTGGTCACAGACCGGGCCGCGGGGGCGTTGACCCCCGGAACTCTCTCCATGTAAACTCCAGGTATGCAGGCACAGATTTTCAACTCGTATGGACCTTCTCTAATACACTATTGACCTTGCTTCCAACTGGGCCACCTCGCATGGTTTTTAACTTTCTTTTGCTAAAGCAGTCTATGTGACCTTTACGTGACTCCCTATTATCTCTCCTCCTGTTCTGTCCCTATACGTGGTTCCCATATCCCTGCACAAGATATAGTCAAATTTCTCGGCCTTTTATTACGTTTCATTAATCACGGTATTCACGCTCTAGTTACATCTCTAACTGTACCTTCCATTTATGTTCACCCAGCACCTTGCTTTTCCCTTCTACTTCGAAGGTTATTATGATTTTAAATTTGCTTCTTCTCCCTTCCATGCCAGAAGGCTCACGTGTTTACTACACACTTGTGCTCAGCTTTTCCATAATAACTTTTAGTCACATTTTCATACTGTGTATACTGATAGTTCTAACTCCCCAGATGAAGTACGTTATGCATCTGTTTTTCCAGATAGAGCGACTCCAAGAACATTTACTGGAATCTGTCAACGTTTCTACAGCAATCATGTCCGCCTTGTCATTTGTTGTTATTTCTGACTCGCATAACGCGTTACAAACTATCCAGAAATGCTACTCCCCAAATCACATGGCCGTTCATATATAAAAATGATTATGTCGCATCTCTAGCAAGCACAGAGAAGTCGGTTTTGCTAGGTCCCTGGACGCGTAGATAGTTAGGAAATGAACGTGTAGACTCGGCCACTCGGTCAGTTGTTCACGAACTACCAGTGTTCTCTCAACTACTTTAACACTGCTGGTAGCAACACTAGTCCGAGTTAGAACACAACATATTGATGAAGAATTAGACATGTGCAACATCTGGGTATTTTTAATTTGTAGACATTTCGCCAGCCTGTGGTTTTATCAACACAATAGAAGGACATAATGTGAAGACTGGGGAAGCATATACAAAAGACTGATTACCTTGTGTCTTGTATATACTTTTTCAGTCTTCCTATTATGTTTAATGTTGATAAAGCCACTGGATGGCGAAACGTCTACAAATTAAAGATACCCAGATGTTGCACATGTGTCTAATTCTTCATTTTGTCAGTATTGTATACCATTCATGTACAACACAACATACTGTATACGATGCAGACACACGACTCAAACCACGCAGAATTAGCCACGCAGAATTAGCCACGCAGAATTAGCTCCAGACATCTACACCGTCCTGAAGTGCTCACTCTAACTGCTATGCTCGTCAAAGAGTGAATCTGCCTGAAAGTTTCGTTTTTAAGGCAGATTCAATTTTTTTTATTTGTTTTTTTTTGACAGACACTAACCCATTGGCTCAACAATGACTTCATTTCTGTACTCACACTAACTCTCTGCCTCCACTAACTCATACATCCCTACTTGCCGCTGTAACTCATGCCGATTTAGCATGTCTCTTAATATATTAATCTAGAATTTTTTGCCAGAGTTAATAACTTGTGTAAATATATTTGCCGAGAAGGCAAAAATTGCATTAAAATAAAAAAATTAAATCAGTGTAAAAGTTTAGAAGAAATATTCTATAGATTTAACTGATCGAGTGAAAATGGATTGGAAATTTAAATGTGACGAAATGGGTTATGGATTTCAGTTTGGAGAAAGTCATGTGAAGGAGATGGGTGATTGGGCGAGCAGTCTCTACGACAATAATACCCCTCAGGGAAGGTTCCTTGATGTTGGCGAGGGGCTCTTGATTTAGGGAATTAGAACTGTGCTCCAGTTCCCCGAATTAAGCCTGAATGCCTTCCACATCCCCCCCCCAAGGCGCTGTATAATCCTACGGGTTTAGCGCTTCCCCCTTGATTATACCGATAATAATAATCTACGACAATAATAAATAATGTAGTCACCCCTTAAGACCATCAGACAAAGAAAAACATCTGGGAACGATGGTAAACAATTCAATATCCTCGGAAGACTACGTCAACAAGTTGTAAATGATTCACCTTCAAGACTGGTTAACACTCAGAATACACCGCATATAGTGAGAGGTACGATAAGTATGCACCTGCAACATACACCCAGGAGCCACCTTATTAGGCACATCTGCTTGGTAATACAAATATCTAATCAGCCAATCACGTGGCAGCACCTCAATGCCTAACAGCATGCAGACGTGGTCAAAAAGTTCAGTTGTTGATCAGACCAAACATCAGAATGGGGAAGAAATGTGAGTTAGGTAATAATGATCGTTGGATAATTGATGGTGCTAGACGGGGTGGTTCGAGTATCTCAGAAACTGCTGATCTAGGATTTTCATGCAGAACAATCTCCAGAGTTGGCAAAGAATGGTGTGAAGAACATAAAACATCCACTGAGCTACAGATCTGTAGGCGACAACGCCTTGTTAATGAGAAGAGTAAGAGAATAATGGCCAGACTGGTTCATGCTGACAGGAAGGTGACAATACCTTAAATAACCACGCATTACAAAAGTAATATGCATAAAAACATCTCTGAATGCACAACACGTGGAACCTCGAAGTGGACCTATCCAGTGGCAGAAAATGTCATCGGGTTCCACTCCTGTTAGTTAAGAACAGGAAACTAAGGCTACGATTAGCACAGGGTCACCAAAACTGAACCTCTGAAGATTGGAAAAACCTCGCCTGGTTGTTTGACGAATTGTGATTTCAGCTGCGACATGTAGATGGTCGAGTCAGAATTTGGCATGAACCTTTGGGATGTAGTGGAAGGGGGATTCGCAGTATGAATGTGCAGTCGACAAATCTTCAGCAAGTGTGTGATGCTGTCATGTCAACATTGACCATAAACTCTGAAGAATATTTCCAGAACCTCGTTGAATCCATGTCACGAAGTATTCAGGCTGTTCTAGGAGCAAAAAGGACCCCCTACCCAGTACTAATTGAGGGGTGTACCTAATAAAGTGACCACTGAGTGTACAGTATGTAAAAACTATACAACAGTCGCATGGTTATAACACTAAAATAAACATTAAACAAATTAGGGGAAAATTCAGAATATAAACTTACCGATTTATAGAATTAAAGTTTAATTTTATAAGGCTAGAAAATCCTCCTTGGTACTGATTCTTGCTGATCGAAATGTCATCTACAGTTTTCTTCTTCAAGTTGTAGGATAGTTTGGCCACCCCTAAGACAGACGCCGATTTTTCACATACGATTTTAGGCAACGATATGCATTGGTTAGGTTACGTTTTATTGGGTAGGGTTATATGAGATTTTGATAGATTTCATTGGGTTAGGTTTGGATTAGGCTATGCTAGGTTAGGTTACGTTACGTTAAGTTAGGTTATGTTAGATTTGGTTGGGTTAGGTTATGCCATGTTAATTTTGGTATATTTAGTTTGGTTAGGGTAGGTTAGGTTTAGTAAGGTTACGTGAGGTTGGGTTAGATTACGTTAGGTTTGGTAAGATAAATATAAGACAATAAGAAAACAGACATGGGGAAATCTTCTCGAACCAGCAAGAGTGAGAGCAAGAGTGAGAGCAAGAGAGCACACACATAGTTAACTTACTGAATAAACAATGTATGAGTAACTCTTTAAAAAATATTCCTGAGTGTATATGCAACATACGGGAGGTTTATAATGGAGTATGCAGCACCAGCACTGAGCCCTCACCTGATTAAGCGCATCCAGAGGCTAGAGAGAGTATGAATACTCTCAGTTAAACGAGTCTCAGAGCTAAGAGAGTGCAGTAAACTATAAAAGAAGACTAGAACACCGGAATAATATTAATGGCATTACTATTAAATACATGACTACGACGTACACAAGGTACATACATAACGTAATAGGGTGCACAGGCAACACACTTGCTCGGGATGGCTGCACACACAACACAGTCACAGACAGAAGGTAAAAAAAAAGAAAGTAAATGTGACACAAGAATGTTTGAAAACATTTATTTATACTTTTGGAAGTCAGAAATGGGATTGTCCAAGATGAAGATGTGGCGGAGGCAGACTTTAGGAAAACTTTTAATAGAATCCATGAATCAAGGAATAAGTAAATCTCGTCACGACCAGTTAAGAAGGCCTGGAGCTATGACTGAATCCCAACAACCACAGCTAAATAAAACACACACACACACACACACACACACACTATCCAGGCAGCAAAGGTTTAAACCATGCTTGAAAGCGACTTTGTTCCACCAGCAACAAAATGAAATTTGGTAAATCCAGGATCGAGGGAGACACTGAAGTCTACATAAAACTTACCTTCATGTAACGATGGAGTGAAAGTTAGGAGGAAGCAGGAGGAGGAAAGAAAGATGGAACAGGAGTAGGACAGACAGGAGAAGTTAGGAAGTGCCAGAAAGTAGAAAGAGAGGAAGATAGGACAGAAAGAAGGCAGTAAAGAATAAAAGGAGAAGAGGAAGATCAAAAAAGAGATAGGGAGAGAAAGGAGGTAGAAGGAAAAATACAGAACGAGCTGGAAGATAGGAAGATATGAGAAAGAGCAGGTAGAAGGGAAAGAAAGACAGGAGGAAGATAGAAGAAAAAGAAAGTAGGAGAAAAATAATGTAGAACGAAGAAAAGAAAAGAAAGAAAATAGAAGAACAGAGTAGAAAGAGAGGAAGAAGTAATGGCAGAGTAATTTTGCTTGAGAAAGAAGATAGAGTAGCACCGTGGATGGTGTGAACCTCGTTTGGTCAGTCACGTTAAGTACAAGCGAGTCCAACCAGCAAGTGGATGAGTGACCACCTATACTCCCCCTCATCCTTAGTTAAAGACAACCATGATGGTTACCAGTGTGACTAACAACGCCAGTAAGACTGAACTTCTCGTGAAGAGATGTGTAGAGTTTCCGTCACATAAAAAATAACAATACATCCACGAACGAATGGACTAAGGCGTCTCGAAATTTTGGCTGGATTCCCGAATGTCGTGCTAAAATATCCGAGGTTCGATTTTCGGCCAGTCGCAGTAGTGTTATTTGTAAAAAAAAAAAAATAACTAGATGGGTAAACGCTTTAAGTATACTTATGTCGTACTTGAGTCCATGCCAAGAGTTGTGGCACCAGTTTGTTAGAGATTACTGGACTATCAGTCGGTAATGCGAGTATCTAAAGATGAATAAGATACATGTGCAACACTGGAGTATCTTAATTAGCGAAGGCAATGGTTTATTCATCAACTTGTCGGTATCGTATACCCATTAATGTAATATTTACTGAGTGTAAAGTACAGTCTAGCTGAAGGTAGTTGTGTCTACATGTAGATTATCTCGCAGTACGTGGCGCCACCCTCAAGCCCGCAACTAATGATGCATATACACAGGAAACCCGCACTTGGGTGACTGAAACTGATGACGTTTCAGTCAGACTTGTACCATTAACTTATCACACAGAAAAGCGCGAAGTGAAGGGAGTAGTAGAACAGAAGGAGGAAATAGTAGTAGCAGTAGTGGTGGTGGTAGTAATAATAGTCATAGTTATGGCAGTAGTAGTAGCAGTAGTGCTAGTAGTAGTAGTAGTAGGAGTAGTAGTAGTAGTAGTAGTAGTATTAGTAGTAGTAGTATTAGTAGTAGTAGTAGTAGTATTAGTAGTAGTAGTAGTAGTAGTACAGCAGTGGTAGATGAAGAAATGAGAAGGCAGCAGGTGGCGGTGAAAATAAGTCGCAGAGAACAGAGCTTTGCTCCAGCCACGACGCTGCGACTTTTTTTTCTTTAATGCCGAACAAGACAACCGGGACCGCAGACTGGTGACAAAGGTACCGGAAGTGATGAAGGTACCAGGGGTGACGAAAACTAGAATAGGAGGAGAATCTTACTAACATCAATTCACAACTAAATAAGCATTTGAGCAAACTTTAAACGACGTCTGGGTTCAAAGTGACTTTATAATCCTCGAGCATGGACCAAAGAGTTTAAATTTTCCTCAACAAATTGAAAGTTAAATGAGACTTGTTCCAGTTATGGTTTTGTTATTTACATTCTTCATCAAGACACCCAGTCAAACAGCCCTTAATGAGAGGTAGAAATGTGCAAACTACTCATGGTAATTGATAGGGTGGGTAGGGATAGGTTCTTTGAGATGCGAGGAGAAACAGAGCCAGGAACATAGAAGGAAGCTAAAGACGCAGACGAACCATAGGAACGTTATGATTTCTACGTTCTGAGGACAGCAAGCTGAACCAACTAGACGAAGACGTAATGTAGGCAACCACTGTGTATGACTTAAATAAACCCAAGTCGTGATCGGACACTGGAGATCTGTAATGAATACAGCCAATCGATACTGGTTAAAAGGAGGGGCCAGGAGCTATGATTCAGCCCCTGCAAATACAAGTAGATGAGCACATGATACAAAGGTGTACATAAATAAATAAAAGACACATGTGTAGATCAAGTTAATACAATGGTTTAAAGATGGCAATAATGTCCTATTTATACACCTCACGTACACTACCAAACTTGTTCACCAACCTCTGCAACCTCTGTTCAGAATCTCCTAAAAGTACAGTGTCATCAGCAGAAAGAACTGTGACAACTCCCACTTTGTGTTAGTTTATCTATTAATCCCACACCTCTTGCCAACACCCGAGCATTCACTTCTCTTACAACCCCATCTATATACTGAACAACCATGGTGACATCATGAGCCCCTGTCTAAGGCCTACATTTACTGAGAAATAATCTCCCTCTCTCCTACATACTCTAACCTGAGAGCCACTATCCTTGTAAAAACTCTTAACGGCTTGAGTAACCTACCTCTTATTCCATACACTTGCAACATCTGCCACATTACTCGCCTATACACCCTATCATATGCCTTTTCCAAATCCATATATGCAACTAAAACCTCTTTACCTTTATCTAAATACTATTCACCTATATGCTTCACTGTAAACACTTGGTCCACAGACCCAAAACCCATCATTAAGCCTTGTTCACCTGAGATCATGCTTTCTGCTCACTCTTAATTCATTAGCTAATAACTGTTCCATATACTTTACCAAGTATACTCAACAGACTTATTCCCTTATAAATTTTACACTCTCTTTTATCCCCTTTGCCTTTATGTATAAATATATATATATATATATATATATATATATATATATATATATATATATATATATATATATATATATATATATATATATATATATATATATATATATATATATATATATATCGTGCCGAATAGGTAAAATTGGTCAATTAGGATGAACCCATTTAAAATTAAGTCCTTTCTAAAATTTTCTATTATACGTTTAAAGATATATATTTTTTTAATTTATGTTAATGTAAAACTTAATAATTTTGTACCAAAAAACCTTAGAAAACTTACTTAACCTTATTATAACAAGCGCAATTTAATTTAGCCTAATCCAACTAAATATATTTTAGATAAGTTTACAATAATTTAACAATAAACAAACACAATGAAATATATTTTTTTCGTTAGGTTCAGAATGATTTTTGCGAAATTATTGCATACACAAATTTTCGCCTGTCTTATATGGCAAGATGAGCGTTGCTATTTAAGCCAAGATCGCAAGTTTTACATATTCGGCACGACATATATATATATATATATATATATATATATATATATATATATATATATATATATATATATATATATATATATATATATATATATATATATATCGTGCCGAATATGTAAAACTGGTCAATTAGCAAGAACTCATTTAAAATTAAGTCCTTTCTAAAATTTTCTCTTATACGTTTAAAGATATATTTTTTCCATTAATGTTGATGTAAAAATATATAATTTTGCACCAAAAGGAACTTAGAAAACTTACCTAACCTTATTATAACAATCGCAATTTATTTTAGCCTAACCCAACTAAATATATTTTAGATTTGTTTACAATAATTAAATACTAAACAAACACAGTGAAATATATTTTTTCCGTTAGATTCAGAATGATTTTCGCGAAATTATTGCATACACAAATTTTCACTTGTCCTATATGGCAAGATGAGCGTTGCTATTTAAGCCAAGATCGCAAGTTCTGGCTATTCGGCACGACATATATATATATATATATATATATATATATATATATATATATATATATATATATATATATATATATATATATATATATATATATATATATAGAGAGAGAAAGAGAGAGAGAGAGAGAGAGAGGAATCAGGCCCATTGCAGTTGGCAACACCCTTCGGCGCCAAGTCGCCAAGGTTGCAGTAAGAATGGTGAGTCAAGAGGCTGCTGCATTACTGAAACCAACTCAACTCTGTTTTGGTGTTCAACAAGGCTGTGAAGCAGCTGCCCACGCAGCACGAGTATACATCAACAACATTATTTTTTTTTTATTATCACACCGGCCGATTCCCACCAAGGCAGGGTGGCCCGAAAAAGAAAAACTTTCACCATCATTCACTCCATCACTGTCTTGCCAGAAGGGTGCTTTACACTACAGTTTTTAAACTGCAACATTAACACCCCTCCTTCAGAGTGCAGGCACTGTACTTCCCATCTCCAGGACTCAAGTCCGGCCTGCCGGTTTCCCTGAATCCCTTCATAAATGTTACTTTGCTCACACTCCAACAGCACGTCAAGTATTAAAAACCATTTGCCTCCATTCACTCCTATCAAACACGCTCACGCATGCCTGCTGGAAGTCCAAGCCCTTCGCACACAAAACCTCCTTTACCCCCTCCCTCCAACCCTTCCTAGGCCGACCCCTACCCCGCCTTCCTTCCACTTCAGACTGATACACTCTTGAAGTCATTCTGTTTCGCTCCATTCTCTCTACATGTCCGAACCACCTCAACAACCCTTCCTCAGCCCTCTGGACAACAGTTTTGGTAATCCCGCACCTCCTCCTAACTTCCAAACTACGAATTCTCTGCATTATATTCACACCACACATTGCCCTCAGACATGACATCTCCACTGCCTCCAGCCTTCTCCTCGCTGCAACATTCATCACCCATGCTTCACACCCATATAAGAGCGTTGGTAAAACTATACTCTCATACATTCCCCTCTTTGCCTCCAAGGACAAAGTTCTTTGTCTCCACAGACTCCTAAGTGCACCACTCACTCTTTTTCCCTCATCAATTCTATGATTCACCTCATCTTTCATAGACCCATCCGCTGACACGTCCACTCCCAAATATCTGAATACGTTCACCTCCTCCATACTCTCTCCCTCCAATCTGATATTCAATCTTTCATCACCTAATCTTTTTGTTATCCTCATAACCTTACTCTTTCCTGTATTCACCTTTAATTTTCTTCTTTTGCACACCCTACCAAATTCATCCACCAATCTCTGCAACTTCTCTTCAGAATCTCCCAAGAGCACAGTGTCATCAGCAAAGAGCAGCTGTGACAACTCCCACTTTGTGTGTGATTCTTTATCTTTTAACTCCACGCCTCTTGCCAAGACCCTCGCATTTACTTCTCTTACAACCCCATCTATAAATATATTAAACAACCACGGTGACATCACACATCCTTGTCTAAGGCCTACTTTTACTGGGAAAAAATTTCCCTCTTTCCTACATACTCTAACTTGAGCCTCACTATCCTCGTAAAAACTCTTCACTTGATCAAATTGGACTTTGCCAATGCTTTCAACTTATGGATGCTGCTCTCCAAGCAGTTTCTAGACACTTCCCTTCCCTCTATCCCTTCATAGAATCATATTGTAATGTGACTTCTAAACTATTGTTTGGGGACCATGAAATTGACTCGTGTGAGGGCGTGCAACAGGGGAACCCTCTAGCCCCCTTTCTATTCTGTTTGGTCAACAAGGAAGTCACAGAAGCACTCTCCAGCGAACTCAATATCTGGTTCCTGGATGATGGTACCCTAGCTGGCACAACAGAATCTCTCCTAGAGGACATCAGTAAAATTAAAAACATGGGAGAAAGCCTGGGCCTTTCTTTAAACCCCACCAAATGTGAAATAGTTTCTACCAATTGACAGATGATCCAGAATATTAGTGCCGTTTTACCAGGAGCACGAGCCATTGATCGAGCCAATAACACTCTCCTTTGTGGTCCTCTAATGCCCAATGCCATCGATCTGATCCTAGAAAAAAAATCTCATACCTCAGGACGATGGAAGGCAGGATGAAAGACATCAATACACGTGATGTCTTCTACCTACTCACCAGGTGCCAGTCAATTCCAAAACTTACCTACTTCCTGAGATGCTCCCCAGCCTTCACCAGTCCAAAACTCAAGGAATATGACTCTCTCCTTAAGACCATACTAGAGAGTGTATTGACTCTTTCCCTCGAAGATGGACAGTGGTTGCAAGCCTCACTTCCAGTCAGGCTTGGGGGGCTGGGAGTACGCAAATCCTCCCAGATCAGCTTTCCTATCCTCTTCCATAGCATCAAATGAGTTAATGAAACAAATTCTTCCCGACAACCTCAGTGACTCAGCAGGAATATTGGACCCTGGCTACGCCAATGCCATCACTGAACGGGATACTCTAGCTGCTCCAGTACCAAAACGTAGTGCAGCACTGGCCTACATACAGTCAAGCTGTGATGACCCCGTCGCTGAAAAGGTGCTTGCCAATATGCTTAGGGCTGTAACATCAGAAAGGGAGACTGCCCGTCTTCAAGCTGTAAGTGCACCTCACTCCGGGCACTTCCTTCAGACAGTTCCCATTTCGGCAATGGGAACACGCTTCGACCCTAAGACCCTCCGTATTGCAGTGGCTTTGCGTCTTGCTGCCCCAATTCACACGGAATATATATGTAATTGGGACTATGCACAAGCTGACCAATATGGTCTACATGGTCTTAACTGTTCCAAAACCAAGGGCTGGCATGCCAGACACAATGAAGTCAACGACATCATTAAGAGAACCCTTGCTACAGCTGGATGCCCAGCCGAGAGAGAGCCCCGATCACCAGCAGACAACAATACCCACAACCCAGCGAACCGCCCCGATCGGATCACCATCTATCCTTGGAAGAATGGCAAGCTCTTAGCATGGGACTATACTTGTGTGTCGACGCTGGCTGGCACCTACATCCATCAGTGTCGGTGACAGGGAGGAACTGCTGATCACAGGGAAGAGTACATGATCGGCAAGTACAGGGACATAAGCTAACAGTATCAATTTGTCCCAGTTTGACACTCTGAGGATGAGTGTCCCCAGTATATATATATATATATATATATATATATATATATATATATATATATATATATATATATATATATATATATATATATATATATATATATATACATATACAGACCTTAACACATTGCAGGTATAATATTAAGACATCATGACAGCTAAAAACTAATACGGTGAGAAAAAGTATGGATGAGTGTCAAGCCAGAGTATTATTCACACCAGGTCGATATAGTGGTTGTGACCTTTATGCATATTCCAGAGTTCCTCGAGTGCTGGTCTTAGTGTAGTACTAGAGTTCATTGAGTGCTGGTCTTAGTGTTGCACAGGGGTTAATGGTACCATCGACTCCAGTGGTACCATCCATTCCCGTGACACCATCCACTCCACTAGTACTATTTACTACAGTGGTACTATCCACTCAACTGGTATGATCCACTCCAGTGGTACCATCCACCCCAGTGGTACCATCCACCCCAGTGGTACCATCCACCCCAGTGGTACCATCCACCCCAGTGGTACCATCCACCCCAGTGGTATCATCCACCCCATTGGCACTGTCCAGTCCAGTGGTGACATCCACCCCAGTGGTACTATCCACTCCAGAGGTACCATTCTCTCCACTGGTTCCATCCACTCCAAATATACCATCTACTTCTGTGGTACCATCCACTTCCCTGGAACAATCCACCCAAGCAGTACCAACCACCCTAGTGGTACCATCCACGTCATTGGTGCCATCCACTCCAGTGATGCCATCCACTCCACAAGTACTATCTACTGCAGTGGTAATAACCACTCCAGTGGTACCATCCACTCCAGTGATACCATCCACTCTGCTAGTACTATATACGTCAGTGGTACTATTTATTCCACTGGTACCATCCATCCCAGTGGTGCTATCCACCCCATTGGTACTATCCACTCCAGTGGTGCCATCCACTCCAGTGGTAGCATCCACTCCAGTGGTACCATCCACCCCAGTGGTACCATCGACCCCAGTGGCACCATCCACCCCAGTGGTACCATCCACCCCAGTGGTACCATCCACCCCAGTGGTATCATCCACCCCATTGGCACTGTCCAGTCCAGTGGTGCCATCCACCCCAGTGGTACTATCCACTCCAGAGGTACCATTCTCTCCACTGGTTCCATCCACTCCAAATATACCATCTACTTCAGTGGTACCATCCACTTCCCTGGAACAATCCACCCAAGCAGTACCAACCACCCTAGTGGTACCATCCACGTCATTGGTGCCATCCACTCCAGTGATGCCATCCACTCCACAAGTACTATCTACTGCAGTGGTAATAACCACTCCAGTGGTAACATCCACTCCAGTGATACCATCCACTCTGCTAGTACTATCTACGTCAGTGGTACTATTCATTCCACTGGTACCATCCATCCCAGTGGTGCTATCCACCCCATTGGTACTATCCACTCCAGTGGTGCCATCCACTCCAGTGGTAGCATCCACTCCAGTGGTAACATCCACTCCAGTGGTATCATCCACTCAAGTGTTACCATTCACTCCACTAGTAATATCCATTCCAAAGATAAAATCGACTCCAGTGGTATCATCCACGCCACTGATACCATCCACCACAGTGTCTTCATCCACTCCAGTAGAACCAGCCACTCCGGTTATACCATTAACTGCGCTAGTACTATCTACTCAATTAGTTCCATCTACTCCAGTGATACCGTCCACCCCACTAGTTCCATTACTCCAGTGATACCATCCACCCCAGTGGTTCCATCCGCTCCAGGGGTATCATCCACTCCAGTGATACCATCCACTCCACTAGTACTATCTACTCCATTGGTAGCATCCACTCCGGTGGTACCCTTCACTCCAATGGTACTATCCACCCAGGGGTACCATTGACTCCAGTGTTATTATCCACTCCAGTGGTACCATCCACTCCAGTTGCACTATCTACTCCATTGGTGCCACCCGCTTCAGCGGTGCTATCCATTCCAGTGGCACCATCCACTTCGGTGGTACCATCCACTCAAGTGGTACTATACATTCCAGTTGTACCTTCCACTCAAATGGTGCCATTCACTCCAGAGGTATCATCCACCCAACTGATACTATCCACTCCATTGGTACAATCCATTCCAGTTGTGCATCCACTTCAGTGGTACGATACTTTCCAGTGGTACCATCCACTCCAGTGGTGCCATCCACTCCAGTGGTACCGTTTACTCCAGTGGTACTATCCACTCCAGTGGTACTATCCTCTCCAGTGGTACCATCCACTTCAGTGGTATCATCCTTTCCAATTGCACCATCCTTTCCAGTGATACCATCCACTTCAGTGACACCATCCACTCCACTGGTTACATCCCCTCCAGTTGTACCATTTACTCCAGTGGTACTATCCACTCCAGTGGTACTATCCTCTCCAGTGGTACCATCCACTTCAGTAGTATCATCCTTTCCAATGGCATCATCCACTCCAGTGGTACCATTCACTCCATTGGATCATCCATTCCATCTGGTACCATTCACCCCATTGATACCATTCACTGCAGTGATATCATTCACCCCAATAGTTCCATTCACTCCAGTGGTACCCTCCACTCCAGTGCCACCATCCACTCCACTGGCATCATCCATCCCACTAGAACCGTTGACTCCATTGTTACCACCCACTACTCCCGTGGTACCGTCCACCCATGTGATACCATCCATTCCACTAGTACCATCCACTCCATTAGTACCATCCACTCTAGTGGTACTATCCACTTCAACAATACCATCCACTCCACTAGTACTATCCACTCCAGTGATTCCATTCACTCCCGTGATATCATCCACTCCAGTGGTACTATCCACCCCATTGGTACTATCCACTCCAGTGGTGCCATCCACTTCACTGATGTCATCCTTTCCAGTGGTGCCATCCACTCCACTGGTACCATCCTGGTCTCTTTTACCTGGAGTTGAACATTTGCTCGCAGATGTTCGTGTAATGGCCTCCTGGATAACTATGTTTGGTAGCTCAATTATCCTCGTCGATACAGGTTTTAGACCAGGTGAAGCAGGAGAAGTTTACCTTGTGGTCGGACATTTCTTTTCTTAATAAATAACAAAAAGGCACAATACCGTGACTGGAACGATACACAAATAACCCGCACATAAAAGAGAGAAGCTTACGACGACGTTTCGGTCCGACTTGGACCATTAACAAAGTCAAACGACTTTGTCAATGGTCCAAGTCGGACCGAAACGTCGTCGTAAGCTTCTCTCTTTTATGTGCGGGTTATTTGTGTATTTCTTTTCTCAGTTTAACTTTTTATAATTGTAAGAAGTCTTAAAAATGCGTTTTTTTTTTTTAAGTTTAAATTTTGGGAAGAAGTGGTGGTGCCCCAGAATACAAATTTGTACCCTGACAAGTTTTTCTGCTGAGTAAGACACATGTGTAACATTTGAGAAACTTATTGTTGAAGTGTTTCGACTGTATGGTAGGTTTCTTCAGTCAAATGCAGAGGAGAATGAGTCAGTGGTAGCAGAAGTGTTGGCGAGGTAATGATGATATAATCAGTCCATCAACTCTGAAGAAATAGTTTCTGAGGTGGTTAGTCCCTCAGCCTAGAGTTCAGCTCCGCAGTCTGAAATATTGTGTCCGACTGTGAAGGTGACCACTTCTCCAGACTGAGGGACTGACTCCCACAAAATCTATTTCTCCAAGGTTAATGGACTAATAACATTATCTTTACCTCGTCACTACTCCTGCTACCTCCAATTTATTCTACTTATTTGACTGAAGAAGCCTACCATGTAGGCGTAATATTTCAATAATAAAGATACACAACTGTTGCACAAGTATCTTGCTCATCAACTCATCGGTATTATATACAATTTTCAGCATAAAAATTTCCCACTGGTTTGAATGTTGTCTGTCTAGCACAGCTTGATAATACTAAGATTGTTGATCGTGTGCAGCTCTTAAGAGACATTGCTAAGCTGTTGCTTCCCTCAAAGTGATGCTTTGACGCTGATAAAGGGATCTTCATTAAAAATATTAGCCTTACTTCCCTTTGATCAGGTCTGATTACCTGGTGTTTCCCAGGCGCTTCTCTCTCGTCACAGTAATAATATAAGAAGTCGATTTTGTGTGTTACTGCGATTAATGATGAATATAGTCGTATATATTGTTTTAAGTACCTGCAAGACATTTGCAGGATTTTTATTACATGGTAAACCCATTAGATTTGAGCCTGCATGCGCATATAAAAGCGAGGGTAGCGGGGGTAGCGGGGGTAGCGAGGGTAGCGAGGGTAGCGAGGGTAGCGAGGGTAGAAACACTGGGCGTGTTTACTTACACCGGTTATCTGTTTCTCATCAGTAAAATCGGTATCTGGGTGTTAGTCGACTGGTGTGGGTCGCATCCTGGGACAAAATTGACCTAATTTGCCCAAAATGCATAAGAAGCGGCTTTCTATATAGTAGTATGTCACTGATGTCAGCTAGGACTGTATACCTTGTACATGTACTTGTAGAAATAAAGATATATTATTGTTTTTATATTTATTTTTTGTCACGGTAAGCTATACTTTTAACTTTGACGTTGTCTAAGCAAAGATGAGAGAATTACAACCTTAGAAGCAGCATATAAAGGAAGAGAAATAAAAAAGTATAACGTCTGTAGATGCAGGTTCATCCTGGACACAGTATTTGTCACTCATCTTCAGTACAGTTCAAGCTAATTTAGAATGTGTTTTTATGGATCAAGAAATATTACAAACACACTACAGTCCTTTATCTTTTTTACATGGACACCGAAACTTTAAGTGACTAAAAGGGGTTTTGGAAATTAACCCTACATGCCCAAGTGTTACTGTTATTTGAGAGAGCTCTCCGTTGTCACTCTAGCTACAGTATCTAATGTTTGGGAGCATCAATGTGGCTCCAACAGTATGTCAGAACACGCTTTTAATCTATTCCTATACAGCAACGAGCATTTTTGCCAAACAAATGAGAGTAACTTCATTGTTGGGATACCTAAGCGAAAATAAGATAGGATGGGAAGGATTAAATTTGATTATACTCATAGGTGTAAGAAAGCCAAGTGAAAAGAAATTTGTTTTGGTGTAAAAATTGTAAATTATATCCATCACTGTATAAGAGAAAAAATCGAAACTTTCACTTTTTAACAGTTCAGGTTGTTTAACAGATTCCATTAAACACAGATTCTCCCACACCACCGTTGGTGTGGGAGATTAGCATTGTTTGCATAAAGTGACTTACATAGATATATAAACTTAAACCTTTTATGTTGGTATATAAACTGTAGCGTGTACGTTTAGTCGGCTGCCTTGATTCCATTTTACACGCGGCTGACCGCGTCCAACTCACTAATGCATTGATTTTAATACCTCACGCTAGTGTTCATTTCTTGGTGATCATGGGACTGGTTGAACCCACAGCTGGAATTCGTGAGTCAAGTAAGGACCAGACGACGACCAAAGCAACTTCTACAACCAAGTGAGGTTGTAGGGGGACGGTGGTGGTCGGTCGGTCGTTCGGTCGATCGGTCGGTCGGTCGGTCGGTCCGTCCGTCCGTCCGTCCGTCCGTCCGTCAGGAAAGTATTTCTACACGTAGATCTTTGTCACAGGGTTAGTGGTTAATAGAGTTTAAAGCCTATCGACTACACTATGGCCATTAATAGGTATGCTGAATGTGGCATGCAAAGAGTAGGTTACAATTTATTCGGCGTCTATCACACTCCCATATAAACCATACCCCCGGCCGGGATTGAACCCGCGGTCATAGAGTCTCAAAACTCCAGCCCGTCGCGTTAGCCACTAGACCAGCTAGCCACAATAAGATTCATCCAACTAGGTATATTTCTACACCATAGGAAAGTTAGCACAGGCACCTCTGTGACCACAAATGCAAGTTTTTACAGACGAATCTCCAGCTAGCGTGGCCGTGACGAACTCTAGCTCAAGTCCCTTCACTGCCGTCAACATGACTCAAGAAATCGTAATGACACGATTGTAAAAACTTGCATTTGTGGTCACAGAGGTGCCTGTGCTAACTTTCCTATGGTGTAGAAATATACCTAGTTGGATGAATCTTATTGTGGCTAGCTGGTCTAATGGCTAACGCGACGGGCTGGAGTTTTGAGACTCTATGACCGCGGGTTCAATCCCGGCCGGGGGTATGGTTTATTTGCAATCGTGTCATTACGATTTCTTGAGACACTCCCATATAGGCTGCCTCCCAACCAGCGAACCGGTGCTAAGGGTTTAATGATCAGTAGGGTACCCATCGTTAAATCAGTACCTTGGTTCATTGGCCAATCACAGGCAAGCCCACCATAGCTGAAGCAACGTGGTTCACTTGTGGTAAGCATTGGCAGACTTGCCTACCTGCTGGTTGAGCACGATGCACTTTATCTGGCATTTGCTTTGCAATCTGTCACCATGGTGTACACTTATTAGTCTATCTGTATATATTGCACATAGTGCACATACCTGTATATACTGGGAGAAGGCAAGTCTACTGCTGAGTTTGTCTGCGCCAATTCCCAGTACGACCATGTCACAAGCAATTCATCGCCTGTGCTCGTAATGCTATACAGAATACATTTGTATACAACTGGAGTATTGCTTTGATTGGCTTTGAACTTCCAGATTGGATTACTGAAGTGGAGGATTCGAACCGCTTTTGGGTTGTGTCGATTAACTAAAAAAATTAGTTTTATTAGGAAATCCGAAACTAATTAGACTAATTTAGAAGAGTGACAGAAACAGTAGACTTGTACATTCAACTGATGTGAATGTACGTCAGTCTGTCTGTGGTCTGTAAGCGGAAGGTTCACTTTCTGAGACTAATTTTCAACCTCTGTGAATACGTCTGAGTCTTACGAGTGGAAGTTTTGCTTCATGAGTACACTTTGCACCTGTGTACGTCTGAGTCTTACAAGTGGAGGTTTCACAGCACCAGAGTACATCGAACATGTGTATTATGAGTACCTCTATATATTACGTGATAGGGGTGAACGAGTGAACGAGTACACCTGAGTACTAGGAATGAAAATCATTGTGTACATACTGAAGGCGTCAATATTGTGAGGTACAAGCATTTGTCACTGCCTGTTAGTGATGATCTTGAGTGATTATGGTTGATGGAAGACCAATTGATTGTGATTGATTCAAGGACAATTGATGATGTTACCACTTCGCTTCCCTTGATGCTGCCACCTACCACCTTCCTTCCTTTCATAATGCTATCCCTCCCTTCCTTTCACATGATGCTACTCCTTCCATCCCTTCCATGATGCTACCCTCACTTCCCCCCCCCCATAATACCACCTATCCCATACCTTCCCCTCCATGTTCCACCCGTCTCATCTCTTCCATGATGGTACCTCTACCTTCCCATCCATAATGCTACCCTTCCATCCCTTCCATTGTGCTACCCCAGGTCAGGTGAGAGGCATGGTGTTCCTACCTCACCTAGATAAACAGCAGTAAAGCAGCTGGGTGTTCACCAGGAGCGGCTGAACGCGTTTCTTACTCTAGATTATCGAGTTACTGAGCCAGTAACATAACAGCTCCCCCAGTGGTACTCTTGAATATTCCAATGTTTGGCAGTCGTCAGGTTACTCTACTGTCTGCCTCACACGTGACGTCACTTTCCCTCAGTACATGAAAATCCATAAATCGCTTTTCTTATTTTTTTTCTCTCATTTGTGTTGGTGTACATCACGATATGTTGAAAATGTTACTGAATTCTGTTTTTTGACGTGGCAGCGCTCTGCATTCATCATTCAACCTTTCCCTATAATAAGTCATTCGTTATACGCGTTACTTGCGTCTAGTTCTGCGTAACCTACGCAATTGTGAGAGTAAGACACATGTGCAACATCTGGGTATCTTTATTGTAGACGTTTCGCCATCCAGTGGCTTTATCAATACAAATTCTAGGACATAACTTGAAGGCAGTAGAACTATGTACAGAAGATGAGGTAATCAGTCCCTCAACCTAGGAGTAGGTGCGAACAGCACCATAGTCGTGGAGAATCTCCACGACTATGGTGCTGTTCGCACCTACTCCTAGGTTGAGGGACTGATTACCTCATCTTCTGTACATAGTTCTACTGCCTTCAAGTTATGTCCTAGAATTTGTATTGATAAAGCCACTGGATGGCGAAACGTCTACAATAAAGATACCCAGATGTTGCACATGTGTCTTACTCTCATCTTGTCGGTATTATATACCATTCGTACACTACGCAATTGTATATTCTTGTCCTTAAGAGTAATTTATGGTATTTTGGGTTATGTTTTTTAACGCTTATTAATTTAGCCTCACCAGCACGAGTACATGGTAGCATAATTTTGATGACTTTCCTTTTACTCGAGTCGTTCAGTAATGTTAGTGTTACCAGTGTATTAAATAATTGTTCACTTATGCATCAGTTTACCCGCAACTCAGCTTAGCATTATATTAAATTGGAAGGCAAAGTCATTTTCTCATTATTAAAATTACGTTGTTCTAAAAGTCATTTATGTCACACAGTACTTTATATATATATATATATATATATATATATATATATATATATATATATATATATATATATGTGCAATAAGATCACAGTAAACAGGTGATTTCAAAATATGCAAAACAACCACTCTGAAAGAATAGAGAAATTCCAAGCGCTTTACTGTTGAGTTTGAAGAAAATAACTCATTGCCTTTTCTAGATGTTTTAATTATTAAGGGTAATAATGAATTCAAATTTAAAATTTACAGAAAACCTACAAATAACTGTTCCTATGTCCACTATTATTCCTCGCATCAAGATAGAGTCAAACTGTCTGTTTTCTCATCAATGTTTTTGAGAGCTTTACGAATTTGTAGTCCTGAGTTCATAGATGAGGAAATATCCAAAATTTATGAAATAGGTAATGATTTAAAATACCCAAGAAATGTAATTGATAAATCTTTTAAAGTTGCTAGGAACACTTTTTATAATCCAAAAAAGGGCAACCAGCCTTATTCAACTAAAAATATGTTGGTTCTCCCTTACCATGAAAACTTGGTTGATATGCCTTCTCTTCTTAAGACTTTTAATATTAAAGTTGTATTCAAAAATCTTGATACAGTAAAAAAACTTTTGATTAAGAATTCCCCCCAAAATGCTGATGGATGTGTCTATAAGATTCCTTGTAAAATTTGCGATAAAGTTTATTACGGTCAAACTGGTAAAAATCTCGAACTAAGATTAAAACAACATAAATATAGCATTAGAACTGGACAAGATTCCAATGCTCTATTTATTCATGTAAGAGATTTTAACCATCCAATTGATTTTCAAAAAGTTGAGAAAGTAGTATCAAGCAAGTCCATGGTCGACAGGAATATAATTGAATCTTGTTTCATAAAAAGCAGTTTTGACAATAATATGAATATTTCCTTTGGTTTATATAAATTAGATCCATTTATAATTAATAGAATTTGGGTAGAATTTAATAATACACTGGACAAATAAATAGCTTGGGGGTGAGTTTTGCAAAGGACCTGTCCAAGTTGGCTCGCCGCGCGTCACGTGTTTAACCGTTGTGGGATCTGATAGTGAGGTGCTGGCCGACCCCTTATATAGCTTCCTTGGATGCTTCACTTTCATAGTTCCTTGATAATGTGAGTAGTCACGAAAGCGCTTGGAATTTCTCTATTCTTTCAGAGTGGTTGTTTTGCATATATATATATATATATATATATATATATATATATATATATATATATATATATATATATATATATATATATATATATATATATATATATATATATATATATATATATATATATATATCAATAGCAACACTGCGCTAGCCAAGGATTCGAACCCATATTGTACTGGCCCGCCAGTGTGAGCGAGAACCACATGATGTCTTAACCCACAGGACCACCCAATCCTACAAGAACCAAGCACCCAGCCAATCTAGGTGTGTTACTCTTGGTCTGCAGACATACGGAGGTGTGGGTGCTTTCAAGCTAATTTCATTCTCATCCCTGTATGAGCAGCATATATATATTATTGTAACCACGAATGAGTGGTATTGATCAATAACAACCACTCGTTCGTGGTTACAATAATATATATATGCTGCTCGTAGGCTAGTACACAAAACAGGCATGAGAATGAAATTAGCTTGAAAGCTCCCACACCTCCGTATGTCCTCGAACCAAGAGTAACACACCTAGCTTGGCTGGGTGCTTGGTTCTTGTAGGATTGCTTGGTCCTGTGGGTTAAGACATCATGTGGTTCTCACTCACAATGGCGAGCCAGTACAACATGGGTTCGAATCCCTGTCTAGCACAATGTTGTTATTGATCAATACCACTCGGTCGTGGTTACAATAATATCTATATGTAATCATTAACAGAACTGTGGCTAGGCAGGATTCGATCCTGCGTCACAATGCCCAGCCCTGTGACAGCAGGACAAACTGCTCATCCCTGTACCCACTTGACAGTCAGTTCTCAAACACCAGGCGCATGGCGGAACTGAGCGTATTTTTCCTGGTGCGATAACATACGTAGTTGTGGAGCCTCAGAGACTAATTTAAATCTTATTATGTTTGGGTTGCGAGCCTTCACGATCAGTCTTTATATTAATGAAATCACAAAATATCCAAACCACCTCAACAACCCTTCCTCTCCCCTCTGGATAATGCTTTTAGAACCCCCCCCCCTCACTTCCTAATCTCAAAGTTACAGATTCTCTGCATTATATTCACACCGCACATTGCCCTCAGACACGATATCTCCACATGAAATCTCCTCCTTCACTTCGCTGCAAGATTAACCACTCATGCTGGACACCCATATAAGACCGTTGGTACCATTACACTCTCATACATTCCTCTTTGCTTCCATAGATATTCTTTGTCTCCACAGACGCCTCAGTGCTCCACTCACCTTTTTTCCCCTCAATTCTATGATTCATCTCGTCTTTCAAAGACCCATCTGCTGACAAGTCCATTCCCAAATATCGGAATACATTCACTTCTTCCATACTCCCTCCCTCCAATCTGATATCCAACCTTTCATTACCTTTTTTGTTATCCTCATCACCTTACTCTTTCCTATATTCACTTTTAATTTCCTTCTTTTACTTAGCCTTCCAAACGCATCCACCAACCTCTGCAGCTTCTCTTCAGAACCTCCCAAAAGCACAGAGTCATCAACAAAAAGTTACTGTGACTACTTTCACTTTCTGTTAGATTCTTTATCTCTTAGATTCTTTATTTCTTAATCCTACACCTCTCCTATTTTTAAATGTCAAATCCATTCGTTCCCTAGGCCTTCTTAACTTATTAATCTCACTCCATTTTTTTGCTTATTCTCAGCAAAATTTATTGATAGTATCTCACCTACTCTCTTATTTGCTCTCCTTTTACATTACTTCACCACTCTCTTAGCCTCTTTTTCTCTCCATGTACTCCTCCCTCCTTACATCACTTCTTTGTAAAACCCTCCCATGTGCTAACATTTCCTCTCTTACTACTCTCTCTACCTCATCTCTCCACTAATTGCTCTTCTTCCCTCCTGCACCCACTTTCTTATAACCACAACTTCTGGTGAACACTCTGACACTACATTCTTAAATCTATCCCATACCACTTCAGCCTCATTGCCTATACTCTAGCTAGCAAATCTATGCTCCAATGTATATTTTACCCTAACTGCATCCTACTTTAGTTTATAAACCTTCACCTCTCTCTTACTTGTTGATGCCACCTATTTGTATTTGCAGGGGTCGAGATTCAGCTCCTGTCCCCGCCTCTTCACTGATCGCTATTAGGTCAACTCTCTCCCTGCTCTATGAGCTTTTTCATACCCCTTCTTAAAGCTATGTATGGTTCCTTCCTCCACTACTTCACTTTCCAGATCCTAACATCCCTTTGACTCATCTGAGTCTTCAGTTTCCAATTGTGGCCCCTTGTTTCTGTATCCCATCTCTGGAACATCCTGTCTCTGTCCACCTTATCTATTCCTCGCAATATTTTGTATGTAGTTATCATGTCTTCCCTAGCCCTCCTGTCCTCCAGTGTCGTCAGGCCTATTTCCTTTAACCTTTCTTCTCTGGAACTAACCTTGTTGCAAAACTTTGCACTTTCTCTAATTTCTTGGCGTGCTTGACCAGGTGTGGGTTCCAAACTGGTGCTGCATACTCCAGTATGGACCTGACGTACACGGTGTACAGTGTCTTGAACGATTCCTTACTAAGGTATCGGAAGGCTATTCTCAGGTTTGCCAGGCGCCCATATACTGCAGCAGTTATCCGGTTGATGTGTGCTTCCGGAGACGTGCTCAGTATTATACTCACCCCAAGATCTTCCTCCTTGAGTGAGGTTTGCAGCCTTTGTCCACCTAGCCTATACTCTGCCTGCGGTTTTCTTTGCCCTTCCCCGATCTTCATGACTTTGCATATGGCTGGGTTAAATTCGAGTAGCCAGTTGCTGGACCACGTGTTCAGCCTGTCCAGGTTTCTTTGTAGCCCTGCCTGATCCTCATCTGATTTAATTCTTCTCATTAACTTCACATCATCCGCAAATAGGGACACTTCTGAGTCTATCCCTTTGTCATGTCATTCACATATACCTAAAACAGCACTGGTACTAGGACTGACCCCTGTGGAACCCCGCTCGTCATAGGCGCCCATTGTGATACCTCATCTCGTACCATGACTCGTTGTTGCCTCCCTGTCAGGTATTGTCTGATCCATTGCAGTGCCCTTCCTGTTATACGTGCCTGATCCTCTAGCTCCTGCACTAATCTCTTGTGAGGAACTGTGTCGAAGACCTTCTTGCAGTCCAAGAAAACGCAGTCAACCCACCCCTCTCTCTCGTGTCTTACTTCTGTTACTTTGTCATAAAACTCCAGGAGGTTTGTTACACAGGATTTGCCTTCCATGAATCTGTGCTGGTTGTCATTTAAAAATTTTACTCTGTTCCAGGTGCTCTACCACTCTCCTCCTGATACTCTTCTCCATGACTTTGCATACTATACACGTCAGTGATGCTGGTCTATAGTTTAAAGAATACATTTGCCGTCTTCCATACCTCAGGTAGTTTCCCAGTGTCGAGGGATGTGTTGAAGATCGTGGTTAGTGGCACACACAGTGTCTCTGCTCCCTCTCTAAGGACCCACGGGGAGATGTCCGGTCCCATCGCCTTTGAGATATCAGGGTCACTTAGCAGCTTCTTCACCTCCTCCTCAGTTGTGTGTATGTCATCCAACACTTGTTGGTATATTCCTTATTGGTGTTCCCTTCCGTTCTGTCCACCCACAGGCCTTCCTGTCTCCAATGTAAATACTTCCTTAAATCTCGTGTTGAGCTCCTCACATACCTCTTGATAGTTTCTTGTGAGTTCCCCACCTTCTTTTCTCAGCCTGATCACCTGGTCTTTGACTGTTGTCTTCCTCCTAATGTGGCTATACAAAAGTTTCGGGTCAGACTTGACTTTCGATGCTATGTCATTTTCGTACTGTCGCTGCCCCCCCCCCCCCTTATTTGTGCATACTCGTATCTGGCTCTTCGACTAATCTCTTTATTTTCCTGGGTTCTTTGCCTTCTGAACTTTTTCCATTCTCTAGTGCAATTAGATTTTGCCTCCCTACACCTTCGGGCAAACCAAGGCCTCGTTCTGGTCTTTCCATTATTTCTATTGTACTTGGGAACAAACCTTTCCTCTGCCTCCTTAAATTTTGTTTTTACATATTCCATTATTTCGTTTACTGACTTTCCTACCAATTCTCTGTCCCACTGAACCTCCTGCAGGAACTTCCTCATACCTGTGTAGTCCCCCCTTTCACAGTTTGGCTTTTCCCGTTCTACTCCTCTTACCGTCTCCACTGTAACTCTACTATGTAATCAAAACTCAAAACTACGTGATCACTAGCTCCAAGGGGCCTCTCGTATGTGATGTCCTCAATGTCTGAATTGCTAGGGTAAACACGAGGTCCAGTCTTGCTGGTTTATCCTCCCCTCTCTCTCTGGTAGTGTCCCTGGCGTATTGATGAATGAGGTTGTCCAGTACCACATTCATCATCTTGGCTCTCCATGTTTCCAGGCCCCCCATGTGGCTCCAGGTTTTCCCAATCGATCTCCCTGTGGAAATCGCCCATAACCAGTAACTTTGCTCTACTCGAGTGAGCTCTTCTTTCCACCTCAGCCATCGTGTCCAACATCGCTCTGTTGTTCTCTTCGTATTCCTCTTTTGGCCTCCTGCAGTTCTGTGGTGGGTTATACATCACTGATACGACTACCTTATGTTCCCCAGACTGAACTGTACCTACTATGTAATCCCTTTCTCCAGTCTCGTCCATGCCTTCCATTTCCTCAAATCCCCATCGGTTTTTTTATAAGCATTGCAATCCCTCCTTCCCCTCTGCTCCTATCTTTCATCAGGATCTGATATCCCAGTGGGAAGATTGCGTCTGTTCTTGTCTCAGTGAGCTTCGTTTCTGTGACTGCTATGATGTCTGGGGACTTCTCATTGATTCTTTCATGTCACTCCTCATATTTATTCATTATTCCATCCGCATTCGTGCACCAAACCTTCAACTTCTTTTCTAAAACTGTGGTCCTGGGAGAATATTGGGGTTGGGGGAGCGGGTGCCCTGGCGGGGGACTATGGGGGGTTGTGGTGGGGGTGGGGTTAGTGATGAGAGGGGTGGGGGCAGAGGGCCCATAGGGGGTTGCTGTAGGGGTGGGGTTTGTGGTGTGGGGAATAGTGTGTGGGTTTCAGTTGCATTGGGGTTGTCATAGTTAGAGTCCTTCTGCGGGTGTTTCTAGCGGATGTATTTGTTCTTCCACCTGGATCTAGGTTCTGCTTATCTTCATTATTCTTCATCATCTTCATCATTGTGTGTGTTTGTTTGTGTGTGTTTGTTTGTGTGTGTGTGTGTGCGTGTGTGTGTGTGTGTGTGTGTGTGTGTGTGTGTGTGTGTGTGTGTGTGTGTGTGTGTGTGTGAGTGTGTGTGTGTGTGTGTGTGTGTGTGTGTGTGTGTGTGTGTGTGTGTGTGTGAGTGTGTGTGTGTGTGTGTGTGTGTGTGTGTGTGTGTGTATGTGTGTGTGTGTGTGTGTGTGTGTGTACTCACCTAATTGTACTCACCTAATTGTGGTTGCAGGGGTCGAGACTCAGCTCCTGGCCCCGCCTCTTCACTGATCGCTACTGGATCCTCTCTCTCTCTGCTTCCTGAGCTTTGTCATACCTCTTCTTAAAACTATGTATGGTTCCTGCCTCCACTACTTCACTTGCTAGGCTATTCCACTTGCTGACAACTCTATGACTGAAGAAATACTTCCTAACGTCCCTGTGACTCGTCTGAGTCTTCAGCTTCCAGTTGTGACCCCTTGTCCCTGTGTCCCCTCTCTGGAACATCCTATCTCTGTCCACCTTGTCTATTCCCCGCAGTATCTTGTATGTCGTTATCATGTCTCCCCTGACCCTTCTGTCCTCCAGTGTCGTCAGTCCGATTTCCCTTAACCTTTCCTCGTACGACATTCCCTTGAGCTCTGGGACTAGCCTTGTTGCAAACCTTTGTACTTTCTCTAACTTCTTGACGTGCTTGACCAGGTGTGGGTTCCAGACTGGTGCTGCATACTCCAGTATGGGCCTAACATACACAGTGTACAGTGTCTTGAACGATTCCTTATTGAGGTATCGGAACGCTATTCTCAGGTTTGCCAGGCGCCCGTATGCTGCAGCGGTTATTTGGTTGATGTGTGCCTCCGGTGATGTACTCGGTGTTATGGTCACCCCAAGGTCTTTCTCCCTGAGTGAGGTCTGTAGTCTTTGTCCACCTAGCCTATATTCTGTCTGCGGTCTTCTTTGCCCCTCCCCAATCTTCATGACTTTGCATTTGGCTGGATTGAATTCGAGGAGCCAGTTACTGGACCACATGTCCAGCCTCTCCAGGTCTCTTTGCAGTCCTGCCTCATCCTCGTCCGATTTAATTCTTCTCATCAACTTCACGTCATCTGCGAACAGGGACACTTCAGAGTCTATTCCTTCCATCATGTCGTTCACATATATCAAAAATAGCACTGGTCCTAGAACTGACCCCTGTGGGACCCCGCTCGTAACAGGCGCCCACTGTGATACCTCTTCACGTACCATGACTCGTTGCTGCCTCCCTGTCAGGTATTCCCTTATCCATTGCAGTGCCCTTCCTTTTATGTGTGCCTGATCCTCCAGCTTCTGCACTAATCTCTTGTGGGGAACTGTGTCAAAGGCCTTCCTGCAGTCTAGGAAAACGCAATCTACCCAACCCTCTCTCTCGTGTCTTACTTCTGTTACCTTGTCATAAAACTCCAGGAGGTTTGTGATACAAGATTTGCCTTCCATGAACCCATGCTGGTTTTCATTTATAATCTTGTTCCTTTCCAGGTGTTCGACCACTCTCCTCCTGATAATCTTCTCCATGACTTTGCACACAATACATGTCAGAGACACAGGTCTGTAGTTTAGTGCCTCGTTTCTGTTTCCTTTCTTAAATATGGGGACTACATTAGCTGTCTTCCATTTCTCAGGTAGTTGCCCAGTTTCAAGGGATGTGTTGAAGATTGTGGTTAGAGGCACACACAGCATCTCTGCTCCTTCTCTAAGGACCCATGGGGAGATGTTGTCCGGTCCCATCGCCTTTGAGGTGTCAAGGTCACTTAAGAGCTTCTTCACCTCCTCCTCAGTTGTTCGTATGTCATCCAACACTTGTTGGTATATTCCCTCTTGATGTTCCCTTCTGTGCTGTCTTCCCACAGCCCTTCCTGTCTCTACTGTAAAAACTTCCTTAAATCTCCTGTTCAGCTCCTCACATACCTCCTGATCATTTCTTGTGAGTTCTCCACCTTCTGTCCTTAATCTGATCACCTGGTCTTTGACTGTTGTCTTCCTCCTGATGTGGCTATACAACAGTTTCGGGTCAGTCTTGATTCTCGATGCTATGTCATTTTCATACTGTCGCTGGGCCTCCCTCCTTACCTGTGCGTACTCATTCCTGGCTCTGCGACTGATCTCCCTATTTTCGTGTGTTCTCTGCCTTCTGTACTTTTTCCATTCTCTATTGCACTTTGTTTTTGCCTCCTTACACCGTCGGTGTGTGTGTGTGTGTGTGTGTGTGTGTGTGTGTGTGTGTGTGTGTGTGTGTGTGTGTGTGTAATACATATTCAAAAGTACATAAATAATGCAAATAGTTTCGATGTGTTTGAGACCCTCCTGAGGCTCTGATAAACTAATAGAGAGGAAGGAATGAGCAAAATTGTCAGTTGCACACTGAAGAAGAAACAGTGAAGGCAGCCTACTGGCCTACACTAAGCAGGTCTCAGCAGAACAGTCTGATTACCTGTGTACAACCCACACTCAGTTTATACCTTTCGTTTTCTTACACATTACCCACAGTCAATTTCTGAATGTTAATTGCTTACCGAAAATTAATATTGGGTTAGATGTAGTCAGGATAGTCTACATACATTGTTAAAAAAAATACCTTTAACCGCGAAAATGCAAATAATTAATAAAAGAATGTCACCTGATCTTTATCTCCAACTCTCCTTACTTCTTCCCTTTTCCTAAATTTTCTTTGCCTGTCCAGTCTTCTCTGACCAGGTGGGTTCTGTCGTGTGAGGTTTTGTCCCTCTGGGATTTGGTAACAGCCTCGTGAGTCATTAACTTTCCAGTAGTGCTCCTCTCTTCCCTTGCTCTTACACTACATCCACAGTTACTTCTGTTATTACTACTACTGCTGCTAATACTACTACTACTACTACTACTACTACTACTACTACTACTACTACTACTACTACTACTACTACTAATAATAATAATAATAATAATAATAATAATAATAAGAGTCATAATTATAATGATGATGATAATAATAATAATAATAATAATAATAATAATAATAATAATAATAATAATAATAATAAAACGTCGTCACAAGTTTGGGACTCCTTTGTCCGGGTTATTTTTGTGTTGTTCCAGTCACTGTATTGTTCCTGAGTCTGAGTCATCTTGAATCTTTCAGAGTCTGAGTCATCTTGAATCTTCCAGAGTCTGAATCATCTTGAATCTTCCAGAGTCTGAGTCATATTGAATCTTCCAGAATCTGAGTCATCGTGAATCTTCCAGAGTCTGAGTCATCTTAAATCTTCCAGAGTCTGAGTCATCTTGAATCTTCCAGAGGCTGAGTCATCTTGAATCTTCAAGAGTCTGAGTCATCTTGAATCTTCCAGAGTCTGAGTCATCTTGAATCTTCCAGAGTCTAAGTCGTCTTGAATCAGAGTCAAGCTGAACATGAGCGAGTGCAAGGGGGTTTATCAAGAGCCGTAGTGGGTGGGTGGTCAACGTAGCGTGAGGGAGCCATGTGATGTCAACATATCATGCAGGAGCGTTGGTGGGCTCTAAACATAGAGTGGAGGAGCCATGTGTTGTCAACACAGCGTCGAGGAGTAGTGATGGGTGGTCAACACAGCATGCTGGGAGTCACAACATAGCGTCGAGTAGTAGTGGTGGGTGGTCAACACAGCATGCTGGGAGTCACAACATCACTGTTCTGAGGTGGTCGATGTCACTGCAGCTGATGTTACAATTAACTGGTTTTTCGTTCATTTATTTTCGTCAGAGTTACTTTTTGCTCTCTCCGCTGTTTTATCCCTGTATCTTTCTTTCTGTCTGTCTGTCTCTGTCTCTCTGCCTCTCTCTCTCTCTCTATCTCTCTCCCTCTCTCCCTCTCTCTCTCTCTCTCCCTCTCTCCCTCCCTCCCTCCCTCCCTCCTTTTCATCCTTCATGGATCTAGTCATGGCTGACTGATAAACAACAGTCTACATAAATGTGAAGAGCAAAATAGGTAACTAGACACCGTTACTGGTGTTACATAACATCATTGTAATAACAGTAGCAGACCACAAGACCTACTGGTCCATGCTAGGCAGGTCTTCATACACAACCCGCACATAGGATAGAGAAGTTTACGAAGACGTTTCGGTCCGACTTGGACCATTTACAAAGTCATAGGTCTTGATCAAACCCAGTCATTCGTACTCATCTATTCGTCTAATATATTTATGAAGCCTCCTGAAGCATTAGTTTCACCGACACTTTTCAGTAGTTTCACTCATCTACGTGAGTCAGTGCGGGATCTTCGTTTATCACAATCTACATGACTGAGTACAAGAGCTTGATATACATTAACACCGACAGATACGTTAATTCGTATATTAGGGACGAGAGTGTTTGTTTTTTGACTGGTAGTCAACAGTGTTAATTCGTATAGTCGATAATTTTGCACTCTAAGAAAATATATGAAAGCTATATTCACGATTATTTGGATTACAGTGAGATATTTGTATTTTTACCTTTGATAATATTCTCTCTTACTTTCTCTCTCTCTCTCTCTCTGTCTCTATTTGTCTGTCTGTCTGTCTCTCTCTCTCTCTCTCTCTCTCTCTCTCTCTCTCTCTCTCTCTCTCTCTCTCTCTCTCTCTCTCTCTCTCTCTCTCTCTCTCTCTCTCTCTCTCTCTCTCCTAGTATACTATTTCACTCACTGATAAATCTAATGTTTAACCAATACCTTTCTGAACCTAATTTCTAAATCTACTTTCAAATATAGGTTTAATAATATTTCAAATTATTGTAGTCATCGGCAGGTAGGTTGTAACGTAAGATGGACTCGACCTTGTGTGGTGGCAGCGAGCATCACAAATTTATCCGTCACCAACACAAACCCTAAATAAGATCAAAGGATTCCATGATATTGCAGTGTCTGACAAGTTGTACAAGACAGGTATACAATACCGACGTCTACATAAAGATAACCAGATGTTGCACAAGTGTCTTAACTTTCATCAAGATCAAAGGAACATGAAAATGGAGGAGCACTGTATAAGACACACTGGCTTACCAAGACAATTATAAATCCGTTTACAAGGGACTTGTACGTGAAATTATTTATTTTTTTCACTTCAAATGGAGGGAAGTGTTTTGTAACAAGGAATCATGGATCATAGCCACATCGTCAACTAAACCATGGAACGAGTGGAGTTTGAACTCAAGGCAGGTGAATCCTAAAACTCACGGACCATTCCGCGATTTGTTTGTAATCATATTATTACGATTTCGTAATAACTAACTATTAGGACCAAAAATGAAACTCCGCAGGGATAATAGTAGCTCTACGGGAAATTGCAGCAGAGCTTCCACGCTGCTTGCGACGTCGCTGTTGTCTCTACCTGCGACTCGGTTTGCATTGTCTGTTTTCGATTTGACTTGCGACGCCAGTTACGACGCGATTTGCAACGCCAGTTACCACGCGATTTGTGATGCCAGTTGCAACGTGACTTGCGACTTTCCAGACGCCAGTCTCTGCCAAGCAGAAAGTGTCTGGAAACGTTCTCAGCTGTACATGGCTGTTTCTCTGACAGATAAAAAAGTAAGATTAAACACAGAAACACTGTATTTACAAGCAACTGATGTTTACTTTGCTATCTCAGTTCTGTTGCTTTCACCCGAATCCCTGTTGCTGAAAGTTATCAAACATTATTCATCGATTTATTGTCATTTTAGGACTTGAGGAAAGTGACTCGTGGTTTCAACACAATGGATCAAGCACTCATACTGTGAATTCAATAATAAATGTACTTAATGAATACTTTAGAGTGAGAGATAAGCAAGAATCAATGGTGACCAAGGCCTCCAGCCCTGACGTCAGCTGAATTCTTATCAAGGGAATATTTGAAGGCAAAAGTGCACGCTGATGACAAGGGTGACATAGAAACCTTGAAAGGAAAGAATGCGTATGTCAGTGCTGGCACATCTACCGTGTTACATCAAGTCGTGGAGAGTCGCCAGTTGCTTACAAAAAAAAGGAACCTGGTCACTGCCAGCAAGTCGTATACGACTGACAGTCTAATTTTGCAGGTAAAATATATTTATTCAATATATTAAACTATTATAAAATAATCTGCTTTTCGAAGAAGATTTAGACATATGTATGGTGCTTAATAGCATTTATTATTATTATTATTATTATTATTATTATTATTATTATTATTATTATTATTATTATTATTATTATTGTTATTAGTAGTAGTATTTTTATTGTTGTTATTATTATATTACTGCTGTTGTTGTTTCCCTTGCTATTACTATTACATTTCCGATTATATACACTAGACACACACACCAGTAAGCAACAATGTCACTGTGAAATAAAGTTACATACGCAGCACTTACGACACAACAGTTACTACGAGACATTTGTCCCACTGGAGTCTTTATCAGTCATCAGAATGATCAAGGCCCAAGTGCGCAACACAGTACAGGTAACCTGTATACATGAACTAAGTGACTACCTCACTTGGCCTCCAGGTGACACAAAACTTAACAAACCCGAGGCTGGAAAACGACACAGAATTGCTCAATAATGCAATGTGTAGTGAGGCTAAATATCAGGTGGAGTGTGTTGAAACTAATACCTTGGAAATAGCTACAACTGTGTGGACGAAACGTTGCCAGTAAAGGATCGCATTATACTGCATTTGTTCTCTTCCCATCTTGGCTATCCTTGTAAACCATTTCTCTCAATTGGAGACATCCTAGAATTTTCTGTGATACAGTTCTGCAATTCTACAAGTTGTCCAGTGTAAAGTAAAGCACATCAGTAACTCCTGTGACAACACCTACATCAAAAACCTTCTATCCACTAACATGTCTGCCTTATAAACATTTTAATTTATTTGCTCTTGCAAGAAATATTTTAATGTGTGTGTGTTTATGTGTGTGTGCGTGTGCGTGTGCGTGTGCTTGTGCGTGTGTGCGTGTGTGTGTGTGCATCTTCATTGAGTGCTACTAGGTCCTCTCTCTCCCTGCTCCATGACCTTTATCATACCTCATCTTAAAACTATGTATGGTTCCGGCCTCCACTACCTCACTTGTTAGGCTATTCCACTTCCTGACTACTCTATGACTGAAGAAATACTTCCTAACATCCCTTTGACTCATCTGGGTCTTCAACTTCCAACTGTGGCCCCTTGTTTCTGTGTCCCATCTCTGGAATATCCTGTCTCTGTCCACCTTGTCTATTCCACGCAGTATTTTGTATGTTATCATGTTTCCCCTAACCCTCCTGTCCTTCAGTGTCGTCAGGCCGATTTCCCTTAACCTTTCTTCGTAGGACATTTCCCTTAGCTCTGGAACTAACCTTGTCGCAACTCTTTGCACTCTAATTTCTTGAAGTGTTTGATCAAGTGTGAGTTCCAAACAGGTGCTGCATACTCCAATATGGACCTGACGTACACGATGTACAGTGTCTTGAACGATTCCTTACTAAGGTATCGGAACGCTATTCTCAGGTTTGCCAGGCGCCCATATTCTGCAGTAGTTATCTGGTTAAAGTGTGCTTCCGGAGACGTGCTCGGTGTTATATTCACCCCAAGATCTTCCTCCTTGAGCGAGGTTTGCAGTCTTTGGCCACTAATAGGAGAGAATAACAATCTCTTTAATGACCAGTAGGATAAGAAAACACAATGTTTAGTTGCAAAAGAAGTGGTGTAAGAGAGATTGCAAGAAAATTTTCTTTACGAAAAATAATTCAGGCTGCGATGTATCTTGCTTATATTAGATCATTGGTTGATTATGCTGCGCCACTACTTGCTCTCGTGTCTGATTAGAAGCTTGGAGGCTGGAAAAAACTGCAGAACGAAGCAATGAGGATCATCCTAGGATGCCCTCGTATTACCAAAATTTTAAATATTCGGAAAGAATTTGACATTCCAAGCATCAGAGATCGTGTCACTGAAAGAAATATCCTCATTGGGGTCAATGTGCTTAGGCTAGCCCATTCAAACCCCTGCACTGAAGCCCTCCAAACTTTCCTCAGCACTGGTGAACATCCCACCAGATGGATCGAAAAAGCTGGAACCGACCTCCGCATGAACCAGCTACATGATCTATGTCAAGTAAAGCAACAACAGGACTTCCCCGCTCAGTGGGATATTACCCCATTCCAAACTACCAAAACTCTTCTTAAATCACAACCAAAGCATCGTCTTGGAGCCATACAGGATGCCTTAAAACAGGACTTCCCCGCTCAATGGGATATTACCCCATTCCAAACTACCAAAACTCTTCTTAAATCACAACCAAAGCATCGTCTTGGAGCCATACAGGATGCCTTAAGCTGTATTGATATCTTAGTCACACAGCACACTCTTTCCCAAATTATTTATGTTGATGGTTCCGTACACCAATCCACTGGTGCAGCTGGTAGTGCTGCTGTTGTCATACAGAGTGATGGCTCTCATAAAGAAATTGGAGCACGCATCAATAACTGGGCCTCTACCCTTCAAACAGAACTGTTTGCCATACTCCTTGCACTCAAATGCGTCCATGTATCTAAGGTTGACACTTTAATTGTAACTGATTCTCTGTCATCCATAAATGCTCTCAACTCATTAAGTATAAATTGTGGCATGCTTGTGTCAGACGCCAGACACAGGTATGGTAGGATTGTGGACAGTGGAGTCAGAGTGCACATGCTGTGGCTTCCATCTCACATTGGTCTCCAGATACATAATAGAACTGATAAATTGGCTAAGCTGTATGCTTTCAAAGAGGGCGTAGATTATAGTCTTGGCTTGTCAGTTAGCAGTTTGTGAACAATAATACGGAAAGAACTTCAACTGAACTTTATTGACTTAAGACTTAGGGAGATTGACACCAGTGAGTCCATCTATCATCACTCTATCATGCAGGAGGAGCCACATGTCTATGGTGCATCCAACAAAATAAGCAGACTCTTGGATGTCACTACTGCCCGGTTCCGGCTGGGTTACAAGTATCTATGGCAGGTTAAAGCACCACCACCAGATGTAGACCAAACGAAATGTAAACTTTGCCAGATGGACTATTGTCACACGTTGCGTCATTATGTACTGGAGTGTGATCAGATTAATGAATTTAGAGATGACTCACTCAGAAATGTTCAAGATATGGCAAAGTACTTTATCCACAGTGGTATATTACAGACCATTCTGGAAAAATACCCTGACTTTGCTCACTGTAAATAAAGCATTACCACGTATGTGTGTGTGCGTGTGTCTGTGTATATGCGTGCGTCGTCGTGGGTGGGTGTGTGCGCGCGCGCGCTCGTGTGTGTGTGTGCGCTCTCTTGTCGGTGTATGACTCAATATTTGTATTTATAACTTATTACAATTGTGATCGGGTGTGGACGTGTCAATGGCTCATTACTTCGTAATTTGTTCATGATTGTAACCATGTATAGGAGTGTAGATGATTCATTAACTTTGTAACTTGCCAAGATTGTGACCAGATCTACCTTGAGTTCATTACCTTTGTAACTAGTTCAGCTATTACAGAGCTACATAATGGGTCCAGACCCTGGACCCATTATGTATCTCTGTAATCTTTTGACTACCACCCACAGGATGGGGATGGGGTGCATAATACAGATATTAAATTTACTGTCAACCTGAAGTGAGGAGGTAGTTGCGTGTAGAGTAACTACTGAAGTGGTAGAAATGTTCATGGTATGGTAGTAGACGACAGAACACTCTCAGTCTAAGTCTACTCCAGCAACTATATAAAGGGAATTAAACACACACACACACACACACACAAAGAGACCTGGACAGGCTACAAGCCTGGTCCAGCAACTGGCTCCTTGAGTTTAACCCTGCCAAATGCAAAGTCATGAAGATTGGGGAAGGGCAAAGAAGACCGCAGACACAATATAGTTTAGATAGCCAAAGACTGCAAACCTCACTCAAGGAAAAATATCTGGGGTTGAGTATAACACCGAGCATATCTCCTGAGGCGCACATCAATCAGATAACTGCTGCAGCATACGGGCGCCTGCCAAACCTACGGATAGCGTTCCGATACCTCAGTAAGGATTCGTTCAAGACTCTGTATACCATTTACGTCAGGCCCATACTGGAGTATGCAGCACCAGTTTGGAATCCACACCATGTCAAGCACGTCAAGAAATTAGAGAAAGTGCAAAGGTCTGCAACAAGACTAGTCCCAGAGCTACGGGGATTGTCCTACGAAGAAAGGTTGAGGGAAATCGGCCTGACGACACTGGAGGACAGGAGGGTCAGGGGAGACATGATAACGACATATAAAATACTGCGCGGAATAGACAAGATGGACAAAGACGGGATGTTCTAGAGAAGGGACACAGACACAAGAGGTCACAATTGGAAGTTGAAGACTCAGATAAATCAAAGGGATGTTAGGAAGTATTTCTTCAGTCATAGAGTAGTCAGGCTGTGGAATAGCCTAGAAAGTGACGTAGTGGAGGCCGGAACCATACATAGTTTTAGGCGAGGTATGATAAAGCTCATGGGGCAGGGAGAGAGAGGACCTAGTAGCAATCAGCGAAGAGGCGGGGCCAGGAGCTATGAATCGACCCCTGCAACCACAAATAGGTGAGTACAAATAAGTGAATACACACAAACCACCCCCAGAACCCCACAGCCAAACACGCTATCCCAACACAAACCACAATCCACACTTACGGCCCCCACCCCACACTATGCAATAGAATCCCAGAGCACACTGCCAGGTTCCCCACCCTCACAGACCCCCGAGAATACAGTGTTGGAGAGGAAACTGACAGTATGGTACACTAACGCTAATGAAATAACGAATAAGCAGGAGGAGTCGCACGAAAGAGTCAAAGACGCATCACTGGACATCATAACTCTCACAGAAACCAAGCTCACAGGAATGATAATATATGCCATCTTTCCAATGGGATATCAGATCCTGAGGAAAGACAGAGGGAACAGATGGGGTTGAGGAGTGGCACTGCTCATTAAAAACCAATAAATTTTGATGAGCTGGAGAGAGGAGACGGAGGAGTAGCAAAAGACTACATAACAGGAACACTTCAGTCTGGAGGTCCCAAGGTGATATTTGCAGTGATGTATAACCCACCACAGAACAGCAGGAGATCAAGGCAAGAATATGATAGAGCGATGGTTGACACACTGGATGAAGTGGGTGACTTCAGCCACAAAGAAATTGACTGGGAGAACCTGGAGCCACATGGGGGCCCAGAAACTTAGAGGGCTAAGATTTAGATGGAGGTGGTACTAGAAAACCTCATGTACCAACATGTAGGACACTACCAGAGAGAGAGGAGAGGACGGACCAGCAAGACAGGACCTAGTATTCACCTTGAGTAATGCAGATATTGAGGACATCACATATGAAAGACCCCTCGGGGCCAGCGTCCACGTGGTTCTGAGCTTCGAATACATAGTTACAGATAAAGAGGGAAGCAGGAAGGGCAGGACGAATAAAGCCAACTACAAGAGGGGGGACTACACAGGCATGAAGAATTTCCTGCACGAGGTTCAGTGGGACAGAGCACTGGAAGGGAAGTCAATAAATGAGATGATGGAATATGTGACAAAAATATACAAGGAATCTGAGGAGAGATTTGTGCACAAGGGTAACAGAAATAACAAGAAGGCCAGGATGAGCACTTGGTTTATCTAAAGATGTAAAGAGGCCAAAACCAAGTGTACTAGAAAATGGAAGTATAGAAGGCAAAGGACCCAGGAGAATAAGGAGAGCAGTCGTATAGAAAGAATTGAATATGCACAGGTAAGAAGGGAGGCCCAACGACAATATGAAAATGACATGGCAGCGAAAGCCAAATCTGACACGAAGTTGTTGTACAGCCACACCAGGAAGAAAATAGTCAAGGACCAGGTAATTAGGCTGAGGAAGGAAGGCTGGGAGATCACAAGAAACGACCACGAAGTATGTGCGGAGCTTAACGTGAGCTTCAAAGAAATGTTCACAGAGAAGACATGAGGGACTCCAGAAACACTGAGAGGTGGGGTACACCATCAAGTGCTGGACACAATATATACAACCGAGGAAAAAGCTTGTCTGTATACAGTACAGACAAGTTGAAAAATTTAGACACTTGTTCAACATCTGGGTATCTTTATTGTAGACGTTCCGCCAACCAGTGGCTTTATTAATACAAATTCTAGGACATGATTAGAAGACAGTAGAACTATATACAAAAGATGATGTAATCAGTCCCTCAGCATTGAAGTTGGTGTTAAGAGGACATCCACATTACCTCTTCACAGCTGCTACTACTACTACTACTACTGCGACGATTACTACTACTACTACTACCACCACCACTAACCCGTGTCTCAGGTATGACCTACTTCCACCGGGGATTCCCGCCCACCAGTGACTATGCCCTCCATCTTCTGCCAGTATAAAAACAGCAGCCTTCTTGCCTGTAGTCCAGAATCTTCACGACCACGTTGCTCTTAACACCAACTTCGATGCTGAGGGACTGATTACCTCATCTTTTGTATAAGTGGAAGATAGGTATTAATAAAGGGGATATTAACAAGGTCTTGAGGATATCTCTCCAAGAGAGAACCCGCAGTAATGGATTTAAATTAGATAAGTTTAGATTTAGAAAGGACATAGGTAAGTATTGGTTTGGAAATAGGGTAGTAGATGAGTGGAACAGTCTACCTAGTTGGGTTATTGAGGCTAGGACTTTGGGTAGTTTCAAATTTAGGTTGGATAAATACATGAGTGGGATGGGTTGGATTTGAGTGGGACTTGCACATCAGAGCTTATTTCTTGGGTAGCATTGAAAATTGGGTAGGTCAAATGTTTGTTAGTGGGATGAATTGTAAAGGACCTGCCTAGTATGGGCCAACAGGCCTGCTGCAGTGTTCCTCCTTTCTTATGTTCTTATGTTCTTATATAGTTCTACTGTCTTCTAATCATGTCCTAGAATTTGTATTGATAAAGCCACTGGTTGGTGAAACGTCTACAATAAAGATACCCAGATGTTGCACATGCGAGGAAAAAGTGAAGAGGCTGTTAAACAAGCTAAATACTTCAAAGGCGATGGGGCTGGACAACATCTCTCCATGTTTCCTGATGGAGGAGAGGTGCTATGTGTACCACTAACAACACTCTTCAACACATCTATCGAAACAGGGTGATTACCTGACGTATGGAAGACAGCAGACGTAGTCCCAATTTTTAGAAAAGGAGACAGACACGAAGCATTAAACTACAGACCAGTATTGCTGACATGCATAGTATGCAAAGTCATGGAGAAGGTCATCATAAGATGAGTGGTGGAGCACCTAGAAAGGAATGAGTATATCAACGACAACCAGCATGGTTGCATGGACGGGAAATCCTCTGTCACAAACCTACTGGAGTTCTATGACAGGGTGACAGCAGTAAAACAAGAGAGAGAGAGAGAGAGGGGTGGGTAGATTGCATTTTCTTGGACTGTGAGAAGGCGTTTGAAAGAAATTAGTGTAAAAGCTGGAGGACCAGGCAGGGATAACAGGGAAGGCACTGCAATGGATCAGGGAATACCTGTCGGGAAGACTACAGCGAGTCATGGTACGTGGCAAGGTGTCAGAGTGGGCGCCTGTGATGAACGGGGATCCACAGGGATCAGTCCTACTGGTGTTGTTTCTAGTATTTGTGAATGACATGACGGAAGGAATAGATTCAGAAGTGTCCCTGTTTGCAGATGATGTGAAGTTGATGAGAAGAATTCAATCGAACGAGGACCGGGAAGAACTTCAAAGGGATCTGGCCAGGCTGCAGGCCTGGTCTAGAAACTGGCTCCTTGAGTTCAACCCCATCAAGTGCAAAGTCATGAAGATTGGGGAATGGCAAAGAAGACCACAGATGGAGTACAGTCTAGGGGGGCCAGAGACTACAAACCTCACTCAAGGAAAAAGATCTTGGGGTGAGTATAACACCAGGCACATCTCATGAAGCGCACATCAACCAAATAACTGCTGCAGCATATGGGCGCCTAGCAAACCTCAGAACAGTATTCCGACATCTTAATAAGGAATCGTTCAGGACCCTGTGCACCATGTACGTTAGGCTCACATTGGAGTATGCGGCACCAGTTTGGAACCCACACCTAGCCAAGCATGTAAAGAAACTAGAGAAAGTGCAAAGGTTTGCAACAAGACTAGTTCCAGAGCTAAGAGGTATGTCCTACAAGGAGAGGTTAAGGGAAATCAACCTGACGACACTGGAGGACAGGATTGATAGGGGGGACATGATAACGACATACAAAATACTGAGAGGAATTGACAAGGTGGACAAAAACAGGATGTTCTAGAGATTGGACACAATAACAAGGGGACGCAGTTGGAAATTGAAGACACAGATGAATCACAGGGATGTTAGGAAGTATTTCTTCAGCCACAGAGTAGTCAGGACGTAGAATAGTTTGGGAAGCGATGTAGTGGAGGCAGGATCCATACATAGCTTTAAGCAGAGGTATGATAAAGCTCACGGTTCAGGGAGAGTGACCGAGTAGCGACCAATGAAGAGGCGGGGCCAGGAGCTTGGAATCGACCCCTGCAACCTCAACTAGGTGAGTACAACTAGGTGAGTACACACAGGAGCTTGGACTCGACCCCTGCAACCTCAACTACGTGAATACAACTAGGTGAGTACACACAGGAGCTTGGACTCGACCCCTGCAACCTCAACTAGGTGAGTACAACTAGGTGAGTACACACAGGAGCTTGGACTCGACCTCTGTACCCTCAACTAGGTGAGTACAACTAGGTGAGTACACACAGGAGCTTGGATTCGACACCTGCAACCTCAACTAGGTGAGTACAACTAGGTGAGTACACACAGAAGCTTGGACTCGACCCCTGCACCCTCAACTACGTGAGTACAACTAGGTGAGTACACACAGGAGCTTGGATTCGACCCCTGCAACCTCAACTACGTGAGTACAACTAGGTGAGTACACACAGGAGCTTGGACTCGACCCCTGCAACCTCAACTAGGTGAGTACAACTAGGTGAGTACACACAGGAGCTTGGACTCGACCTCTGTACCCTCAACTAGGTGAGTACAACTAGGTGAGTACACACAGGAGCTTGGATTCGACCCCTGCAACCTCAACTACGTGAGTACACACAGGAGCTTGGACTCGACCCCTGCAACCTCAACTAGGTGAGTACAACTAGGTGAGTACACACAGGAGCTTGGACTCGACCCCTGCACCCTCAACTAGGTGAGTACAACTAGGTGAGTACATGACTTAAGAAATCGTAATGACACGATTGCAAATAAACCATACCCCCGGCCGGGATTGAACCCGCGGTCATAGAGTCTCAAAACTCCAGCCCGTCGCGCTAACCACTAGACCAGCTGGCCACAATAAGATTCATCCAACTAGGTATATTTCTACACCATAGGAAGGTTAGAAATATACCTAGTTGGATGAATCTTATTGTGGCTAGCTGGTCTAGTGGTTAGCGCGACGGGCTGGAGTTTTGAGACTCTATGACCGCGGGTTCAATCCCGGCCGGGGGTATGGTTTAGGTGAGTACACACAGGAGCTTGGACTCGACCCCTGCACCCTCAACTAGGTGAGTACACACACATACACGCACGCACAAACATACTCGTACAACAAATCATGAATACTCTCTCTCTCTCTCTCTCTCTCTCTCTCTCTCTCTCTCTTTCTTTCTCTTTCGTCCTTGGACTCGACCTCATTGAGACGACCTTGTGTGTCTGGTCCCTCCCTCCGCCTTCCCTCCTTATCTCCCTCCCTACCAGCCTATCCCCTTCCTTTCTTCCCTCCCTCCCTCCCTTCCTCTCTTCCACCCTCCCTCCTTCATTCCCCCTCCTTCCCTCCCTCCCTTCTTCCTACCCTCCCTCCCTCCAACCTGTCAATATCAGAGCCTGGAATTTGCTGTTGTTCCCAAGTCAAACACTCTCACCCACCCTGTAACACACCCACCCACCCACCCACCCTCTAACCCAGAAACCCACCCTCTCACATACTTTCCCCCTCACACCCTCTAACCCACCCATCCATCCTCCCCACTCTCTAACCCACTCACACACCCTCTCACCCTCTAACCCATCCTCCCTCCCTGACTCTCACCCTCTCACCCACCAACCCACCCGCAAACCCACCCACCCACAATCACACCCACCGACCATCCTTTTCTCCCAATCTCACCCCCCTACCCTCCCTCCCACAACCCTCCCACTCAAACCCTGTCACCCATCCACCCAACTACCTAACGAACCCACTACAACAGTTCATGAAGTGGTGGATGATGGATGAGTGCGTGATAGAAATGAATAGATACACGAGTGAGAGATGGGTGAGCGGGTGATAGTGAGGAATGTGTGGGTGAATGATTGTGATGATAGCAGGTGATGTATGAGTGGGCGATATGCGGGTGGATAATGGGTGGGTAGTGGATGAGTGATGGATGGGTGAGAGATGGGTGGGTGAATGATTGGTGGGCAATGGATGGGTGGGAGATGGGTAGGTGGATGATGGGTGGGGAATGGATGGGTGATGGGTGGGTGAATGATTGGTGAATGATGGGTGGATGGATGATGGGTGGTGGGTGAGTGAACATGGGTGGGTGGGAAGTGGTTGAGTGGGAGGTTTGGCTGATGAGTGGGTTGGAGATAGGTTGGTGGGAAATTTGTGGGTGGATGATGGGTTGGAGATGGGTGAGTGGGAGATGGGTGGGTGGATGATGGATGGGTAATGGGTTGGTGATGGGTGGGTGGTAGTATGATGGGTGAATGGGTGATTGGTGGGCATTGGGTAAGTGATGGGTTGATGATGGGTTGGTGAGTGAAGATGGGTGAATGGCGATGATGGGCGAGTGACGATGGGTGGTGGGTGATAGATGTGTGAGTGATGGGTGAGTAATGGGTACGTGGGGGATGGATGTTTTATGGGTATATGATGGGTAGGTGGGTGATTACAGGTGAGTGGGTGGGTGATGGGTGTGAGGATGGTGTGTGGGTGTTGGGTTGGTAATGGGTATGTGATGGGTTGGTTGTGGGTATGTGATGGGTTGGTGATGGGTGGGTAATGATGGGTGAGTGATGGATGGGTGAGTGTTGATGGGTGAGTGGGTGGGTGATGGGGGTATGGGTGATGGGTGTGTGGATGATGGGTGTGTAATGAAGGGTGGGTGATGATGGGTGTGTGGGTGATGATGGGTGTGTAGGTGATGGGTGGGTAAGTAATGGTGTTTTACTTCCATGGTTAATATATAATATAAGACAACCAAGGAATGAGACAGTTTTGGTGTTTAGAATATCAATAACACACACACACACAGACACAGACACACACACACACACACACACACGCACACACACACACACACACACACACACACACACACAGGGATGTTAGGAAGTACTTCTTCATTCATAGAGTCGTCAGGAAGTGGAATAGCCTAGCAAGCGATGTTGTGGAGGCAGGAATCATACATAGTTTTATGACGAGTTACGACAATGCTCTGGAGGCAGAGAGAGAGAGAGAGAGAGAGGACCTAGTAGCGAGCAGTGATGAGTCAGGGCCAGGAGCTGAGTCTCGACCCCTGTAACCACAATTATATGAGTACAATTAAGAGAGCACACACACAAGCAGAGGTCACCCGGAAGTGACATTATTTGCCTCAGTTTGGAAAGGTCGAGGGGGAGAGATGGGGAAGATTTACACAACACCTGTGTGAGTATGCATGTTATATATATATATATATATATATATATATATATATATATATATATATATATATATATATATATATATATATATATATATATATATATAATTGTAACCACGAACGAGTGGTATTGATCAATAACAACACTGCGCTAGCCAAGGATTCGAACCAATGTTGTGGGGGCATGCCTCATGGTAAGCGAGAACCACATGACGCTTTAAACAATAGGACCACCCAACCCTACAAGAATTGCGCAGCCAGCACACAGTTAGCTGTTGGGCCGCCATCCGAGGGCATACGGAGGTGTGGGAGGTGTGACGCTTTAAAGCGTCATGTGGTTCTCGCTTACCATGAGGCAGGCCAGTACAACATGGGTTCGAATCCTTGGCTAGCGCAGTTGTTATATATATATATATATATATATATATATATATATATATATATATATATATATAGGTGTGTGTGTGTGTGTGTGTGTGTGTGTGTGTGTGTGTGTGTGTGTGTGTGCGTGTGTATGTGTGTGTGTGTATGTGTGTAAATCTAACACCAAGAAATAAGCAGAGGTATATACACAGAAAGAATGTGTTTTGTAGGATTCAAATCCGCATTTGGAAGCTATCCACAAATGTGGCATAGCTCCCCACGTGACACATTAGACCACTCAGCTATAGATGCCTCAAAATGAAAAAACGTTAGTACCCCTTCCACCACACCTAATGAAAGTTTTGCTGCATTTAGTGTCTTCTTACAATTTGTCGCAATTTCTTGCCTTGTGCATATTTGATGTGTGCACTTGGTCCCTCCTCCCTCCGTCCTTCCCTGAAGGCTCACTAATCCTCGCTAAGTGCTTCGTTCAATCCAGTGAAGTGCGTTCAACTGCCGTGAATTGTAATTCAAGAGAAGCAGTGACATTCGCATCACTTTGAAAAAATACGCTACTTTTTTTTTGTGTCCGCTCGAAACAGTGAACCTGGCCCTAGAGGGTTGCGGCGTCTTGGCCCTCATTACAAGTTTATTATTATTATTATTAAAGATTAGCCGGTATTCTCCGGGCCCGGGCCTTTTCCAAGTGGTGGCCCTAGAGGGTTGCGGCGTCTTGGCCCTCATTACAAGTTTATCAAGGAAGGTTAACCTGCCGTCTTTTTCCACTCTAAATTTGATAATGGAAACTAGACTATGTAAATTCTCCAAGAAAGTATTGAACGATTTCCCAGTCTATAGGTTTTGTGTAAACTTTTCTAACCGTGATATTTTGACTTTTAGTCTTCAAGAAGCGTAACTTCATGGCTATAACATTCCATGTTAAATCATTATGGCTTGCACCCAGGACAAGCTGATGACCACTAACATGACTGGGGCGTCACATTATTAAGAGACACGCAAGTTCCCTCGTCTTGTAATAACATGCGCATTTCTCCACTATAAGCTACCTTGACCATAATTACTATCGTATTTACTTTGACAGCTGTGATGCAGAGGTCCTCAAAGATTTGTTAAGTTATACCATGAATTAAGGAAAGTTACTAGACTTCACCTTACGAAACAAAGTAAATGAGATAGTAATTATAGACAAGGTAGATTATAGTGGGAAAAATGAACATGTTATTAGAAGACGGGAAACTTAGGTGCTCCTTAAGGTTCTCAAGAGTCAACAAAATGATGGTTGTTATACCAGCACACAAGAGTGTTAGTGAAAGCTTTCATAATTTCCAAAGATGCAAGACCTTTATTGCGAATGAAAAACAAGAAAATAGAGCATGAAAACTAATTTGCAGCAGGTAGGAAGTCAGTTGACAGCAGCCACCCAGGGAGGTGGTTGCTGTCTACCAGCTGTGTGTGTGAATCGGGAACCTTTTAAAAGATTTACACTCTGGCAGGATTACTGGTCTTTTGTTTTTTTTCTCATAAATACGGAAGATGAGAAATAATTCTCGCTACCGCAGTTTGCATTTATTTTGTGTGTGTGAATGTATGTACCCACCTATTTGTGGTTGCAGAGATTGATTCACAGCTCCTGGCCCCGCCTCTTTGCTGGTTAGCTACTAGGTCTATTCTCTTACTGTTCCATGAGCTTTATCGTACCTCTTCTTAAAGCTATGTATGGATCCTGCCTCCTACACATCACTCTTCAGATTGTTCCACTTTCTAACAACTCTATGACTGAAGAAATACTTCCTAACATCCCTGTGACTTATCTGAGTCTTCAACTTCCAGTTGTGACCCCTTGTTATGTCCCATCTCTTGAACATTCTGTCACTAGCCACTTTGTCAGTGCCTCTCACTATTTTATATGCCGTTATCATGTCTCCCCTATCTCTCCTGTCCTCAAGTGTCATCAGGTTGAGGTGTCCTGTAGCTCGATCGCTAGCGCACTCGGTTCACATACTGAGGTCCGGGGATCGACCCCCGCTACGGCAGGAAAGCATTAGGACGTGTTTCCATAAGACACCTGCTGTCCCTGTTCACCTAGCAGTAAATGAGTACCTGTGTGTTAACTGACTGGAGTGGGTAGCATTCTGGGGAAAAAATTGACCTAATTTGCCCGAAATGGTCTGCAAAACAAGATGCTTTCTATATAGTAGTATGTCACTGATGCCAGCTAGGACTGTGTACCTTGTACATGTACTTGTAGAAATAAAGATATTATTATTATTATTACTATTATTATTATTATTATTATTATTATTTTTCTTGATATTATTATTATTATTATTATTATTATTATTATTATTATTATTATTATTATTTAAGATTATTATGGGTTGATTTCCCTTAACCTCTCCTCGTCGGACCTCTCCTCGTAGGTGCCAGGTGTGGATTCCATACTGGTGCTCGATTATGGGCCTGACGTACACAATGTACAATGTCTTGAATGACTCAGGTGTCGAATCGTTGTTCTTATGTTTACCAGTCGTTCATATGCTGCATCAGTTATTTGTTTAATGAGCGCCTAAGGCGATGCGTTCAGTATGATTCTCACCCCTAGATCTTTTTCTTTGAGTGAAGTGTGCAGCCTTTGGCTCCCTAGCCTGTACTCCGTCTGCGGTCTTCTTTGGCCTTCCTCAGTCTTTTTAACTTTGCACTGGTGGGATTGAACTCCAAGAGCCAGTTCTTGGACCAGTCTTGCAGCCTGTCAGGATCCCTTTGTAGTACTACTTGATCCTCATTCGTTTGAATTCTCCGCATTAGTTTCACATCATCTGCTAACAGGGACAACTCTGAACTAATCCTTTCGTCATGTCATTCGCATATACCAAAAAGAGCATGGGCCTTAGGACTGATCCTTGTGGAACACCGCTCATCACATGTGCCCACTCTGACACCTCGTCACGTACCATCACTCGTTATTTCCTTCCTGCCAGGTATTCTCTGATCCATTGCAGTGCCTTTCCTGTTATTCCTGCCTACTCCTCTATCTTCTGCTCTAATCTCTTGTGTGGAGCTGTGTCGAAAGCCTTCTGACAGCCCAAGAAAATGCAGTCTACCCCCCTCTCTCCTCCCCTGTCTTATTTCTGTTACCTTGTCGTAAAACTCCAGTAGGTTTGTGACACAAGATTTCCCCCTCCCTGAAACCGTGCTGGTTATCGTGCATAAACTCATTCGTTTTTAGGTGCTCCACCACTTTTCTCCTGATAAGTTTTTCCATGACTCCGCATATCATACATGTCAGAGACAATGGTTTGTAGTTTATTGCTGCCTATCTGCCTTTCTTAAATCTCGTGTTTAACTCTTCACATACTTCTTAGTCGTTTCTTGTGATCTTCTCTTCTTCTTTCCTCAGCCTGATTGCCTGGTCCTTGACTGTTGTTTTCCACGTGATGTGGTTGTACAAGAGCTTTGGGTCAGATTTGCCTTTCGATGCTATATCATTCTCGTATTGCCGTTGGGCCTCCCTCCTTATCCATGCATATTCGTTTTTTGCTGTTCGGCTAATCCCTATTTTCCTGGGTTATTTGTCTTCTATACTTTTTTCATCCTCTAGCGCACTTATTTTTAGCCTCTCTACACCTTTGGGTGAACCAAGGGATAGTCTTGGCCTTCCCATTATTTCTGTTGCCCTTGGGTACGAACCTCTCCTATGCTTCCTTGCATTTTGTGGCCACGTATTCCATCATTTCATTTCCTGTGTGTGTGTGTGTGTGTGTGTGTGTGTGTGTGTGTGTGTGTGTGTGTGTGTGTGTGTGTGTATGTGCGTGTGTGTGTGTGTGTATGTGTGTGTATCATTACACATTTACAATAACCTAGTTGTAGCTCGTGGTGTCTCGTCTTTAATACTCACTTCATCGCATATTTTTATAAATTTCCACTGGTTGCAGCACTTACTAATTTCTCCTTTAATACGTTCCACTGTTGAACCACTCTATTTGACAAGATATATTTTCTATATTTTATTATAAACATTACTGGAGCAAGTACAGACTCTTATGGTATCCCACTTGTCACATCCCCCCAAGCAGACATTTTTCTTCTTATAACTCTTCCTGTATTCCTTTCAAACAAAATCCCTCATCAACTGTAACAATTTTTCTTAAATTACTCCAGTAATTTGTAGTTTCCAAATTAGTCTTCCATGGGAAATTCTGTCAAAAGCTTACTTTGAGTCTAAGTATATTTAATCTGCTTTTTTCCAATTATTTTACAAGACTTGTCAACGAAACCCGCCTATAGTTTAAAGAATCTTCCCTGTCACCTCTTAAAGTATAGATGCAATATGTGCCATCTTCCATATGTTTGGAAGCGAGATTCTTAAATAAAAAATATCAAAGTGAATAACATAGCTCATCTGTACAATCTTTTAAGACCCAAGTTACTATCCTGTCAGGTCTTATAGTTTTTATTATCAGTATTGTTTGGGTATTACATTATCCTTAAGTTCAGCTGTCTGTCTGCTACTGAAATCTCTTATATGAAAAAAAAAATCCACTTTTGCTAGCACTCACTGAAAATTTCTTCTCAATACTTCACACATTCCTCCTTTCCTCATTGATTTTGCCATCTTCATTTATTCTATGTATTTTGTCTTTAACATTTAGTTCACTTTTTACAAACTTAAATAAAAGTTTAGTTCTATCTTGCTCTTGTCTACAGTTTCCTTTTCAAAATTTCTTTCTTCCTCTCTCCTTACATATGTAAACTAATTTCTAGCCTCTTTGAATCTTTTATATGTTTCTTGATTGTCCCGCTTCTTATATTGATTCCAACCCTTCCTCTTTTTATTCACGGTTCTTCAGCACTTTCCATGAAATCATTCTTCATCATTTCGTCTTATATTCCTATTTGGAATAAACTGCTTAGTTCCATTTTCATATATACTACAAAACTCTTTGTAAAGATTATTTATACCTGATCCTTGTAGTATACTGTTCCATTTAATTTCTCTAAAATACTGTTTTGAAGCATTATAATTCTCTTATAATCTCATTCTTTTTTTTTATTTTCTGAGTCGTTTTTCACTGAATATGATCACTCTTTCTAAGTGGATTTAAGTAGGATATGTTGAAAATTTCCTCCGCTTTTAAACATTAAATCTAATATTGACGGTGTGTTGTTGTATCTCAGTCATGTCGCTTCATTTATATGCTGATACATAAAAAAACTCATTAAACTGAGGAAATCTACTGACCATTTAGTTACAATTTCAACCTTATAGACTGCCATATTTCTTTCTTTATAGTTAAAATCTCCAAGTACAATAAGTTTTTCCATACCACGGTCACTTTTCACCCATAGTTCCTTAATAATATTATGTAATTCCTCATTTATCCTATGGAACTCTTCTCTTTCCCAAACATTATTAAATGGTGGTTTATATAAACATTTACTACTAAGAGTTTCTCATCTTTATTTTGAACTCTTATCCTTAAAATTTCAACATTTCAGTATTTTGGATATAAACTTCCATTACTTCCATTACCAATATTTCCACACATTTCCCTTCCTTCAGAACTCTCTCTCTTCCCCTCACTCAGTAATTTCAGTTAGATAAATTATATCAGGTTTCTTTTCATTTATAATATACTTTTTTAAGATTACTCCATCTATATTAGTCTATAAATTCTTCAAAAATGTATTATTCTCGTTCCTGCACTTTTTTCTATTTGTTTCAACGTGATTTCTATATATTCTGTCGTTGTTTCTTCGAAATAAACAATTGATGAGTTTGTATGGCCATGTTATTCAGTAAAAAAAAAAATTCCTCACTTCTACCATCGTTCAACCTCTTAGCAGTGTTTATGAAATCTTTTATTTTTACTCTTTCCTCCTTTGCAAAATCTTGTCTATAATATATATTTCGTATAACCTTCCAATTCCTTGATTCCTAAGTTTTGTGTAAGTTTTGTGTAAATGTTATTTTCAGTGAGCTATGTTTGTCTGTCTATGTTTGTCTGTCTATATGCCACAATGTTCTTGAAAGCCGAAATCCACAACGCATTTTGTCATCTCATTTATGTGTTGTTCTTCCTCTTTGATTCTTTCTATTCTCGATTTTGTTTCCTTCCCAAAACAGCCAAAAGAAATAACTCTTTTATCTCTATCAACAACGTATCTCAATAACTTAATTATTTGCAATCTCCTTTTCAATTTCTTGACTGATATCCGTTCTATCGGTGAATTCTTAAGCATATAACACTTACCGTTCAGTCTCTGTCTTTACTTCAGTAAACTCTGCAAAACTATCTTCAGTCTTAGATTTATATTTGTGGTATGCAAAGAGTATGTTACATTTTATTCGGTGTATGTCTCACTCCCATATAGGCTGCCTCCCAACCAGCGAACTGGGTGCTGAAGGTTTAATAATCAATAGGGCACCCGTCGTTAAATCAGTACCTTGGTTTATTGGCCAATTACAGGCAAGCCCGCTAAAGCTGAAGCAACATGGGTCACTTGTGGTAAGCAAATTGATAGACTTGCCTAGCTACTGATTGAGCACGGTACACACTCTCTGGCTTCTGCTTTGCCATCTGTCACCGTGGTGCACACGTATTATCCTGTCTGTACATATTGCACGTAGTGTACATTCCTATTACGACCATGTCTCGCAGGCGGGAGACCTGACAAGGTACTATGGGGGATTACTGTGAAGATGGAGTTTGTGGTAGGGTGGGTGGGAGCTGTGGGTATGGCTTGTGGGTTTTGGGGTAGTTTGCTTAGTTGCAGTGGGGTTGTTGGGGTTGAGGGCTTTCTGTGGGTGGTTCTGAGGGAGGTTGTGTTTGCTCTTTCTAATGAGTCTGGGGTTCTCCTGCCCATCTCCATCCTTGCCTCTCTTTCCTCCTTCCATCTTTGTACCCTCTTTCATTTTCTGTCTTTCTTCTTGTGTTCTGTCGTGGTCGAGGTACACCCACTTGTATGTCAATGTGTCCCTTAGTTGTGCTATCTCCTACAATATCGTGTTTCATGATGTTTTGCCTTGAAAATCACTTTGGCTGTTTTTTTCCTCTTGCAAACCCCCCTATTCTCAGAAAAATTTGACAACTGGGTCATGTTATCTCCTATTGCTTTCATAATAATTTCAATCACTTTTTTCTAACCCTGTCTTCTTGCTTTATAAGCTTTCCCTTTGACTTTGTGGAGCCCATTAACAAAGACTGACCTCTCCCTTTCATCCTTCCATTGCATTTCCTTCTGTATCACCTGATTTAACTGCTTCCATTGCAGCTTTCCTTTCTTCAATCCCTTCTCTATCTGTTGTCCTTGTACCCAATGGCCTGCCATTTTCCCTCGGCTTTTCCTGGGCACCGCTGTGGTCTGTTATGGCCTCTGCATATAGCTTAGCTCTTTCGTATCCTTCAGTCCCCTCAGTTGTTACTGGTGTAATCCTCGCCTTTTCCCGGGCTCCACGGTGATCTGATAGGGCCTCTGCATACAGCTTAACACCATTGTTCCCTTCAGTCCCCTCGCTTGTTACTGACGTAGCAGTTCCTGATGTCATACCCGTACTGCTCTTTAGTTCTTTAGACTGTTTCAGCTTTTTCAGTTCCTCTAAACTCCGTAATCTAGCCTCTGCTGTTGTGGCTTGTAGTTCCAAATTCCTGCTCTCTGCGGCTATCCTCTCCTCCATTTTGTTGTGAAGCTCTTCTAGCTTCCTTCCACCAACCTTGTTCCTTTTTCACGAGCTCTATTACCCAGTCTTCTATCCCAGACTCATCCTCCAGGCCCCTGGTTTTCCGTCCTGCTCTCTGACAACAGTTTTTTGTTCTGTTTTAGTTACCACTAAAATAAACGTAAGTTACCACTCATGTTTTTTTTTTGTATGTGGTCGTTTGTGGTGTGTGTGTGTGTGTGTGTGTGTGTGTGTGTGTGTGTGTGTGTGTGTGAGGGAAAAGTTCAATAGATAGGAGTAGAGAGGGAGTATATAGTAACAATAGTTTCATTGCCGGCTACTTGTTAAGGTAGGGTAAGTCAAGCTCCCGCTATTCCCGCCTTTTTTCCCCTCCCGAAAGTGATAGTTTCATTGCCGGCTACTTGTTAAGGTAGGGTAAGTCAAGCTCCCGCTATTCCCGCCTTTTTTCCCCCACCCCGAAAGTGATAGTTTGACTGCCGGCTGCTTGTTAAGGTAGGGTCAGTCTAGCTCCTGCTATCCCTTCCCCTCCTTCTTCCCCCTTCCCCCTGCCGAAAGGTGACGTGTGGGGCTCCAGTCCAAACAGTAATCACTAGACTCACAGCTCCCAGCACTACTGTAAGTACATGCCTGCCTTGTATTCTAGTGGATTTATTGGTTGAAAGCTTCACTTTTGACCAATAATAAACTTAGTCCTTTCAGTCTTGCTCTAGGTTGACTGTTGTAATAATCACCACATCTTTTAGGTATTGTACTTATCATGGAGAGTGATTTCTTAAGCAGTGGGTAACCTGTCTATCTTTCCAGCTTGGATGACAGAGAGGGTCACCTGCCAATCAACGAGCAGAACTGATGGAGATGGACTAACGTCCTGAGACTTCACCTTTTTGGATTTAATTACCTGTGCACCTGTATGAAGTAGCAGGATATAACCCCTCATCATTACAGTGGGAAAAACGGATAGACTCTGTGAAGAACGAGCCGGTGGGTTGTCATCAACACCTGCGACCCCCCCCCCCCCATCATCGGCAACGGCTACGATTTCAACAACACTCATTGTCGCCAACACCAGACACCCCTATATATATTAGCTTTGAATTCAGTTATCATTTACATTTTTAATTTTTCATTTTCTTTAATGTAGGATTAATATTTCATATTTAAGTGTTTTATATTTTATATTATCTATATAATAGTGTTTATGTTTGTCTGTTATTATTTATTTTTCTATTCATTAATTTTCCTGAGGAGGAGCCAGCCTGGGTAATACTGTCTGAAGTTGTTACAGGGCTGAGTAAGCCTTCACAAGTGGCGACCTTGCCAGGATCAACTCGACTGAATCAAGATTCAACTCCATCTCGAATCTACCATTGGAACTTCAATGCCGCATACCACAGACGGTTACCACCAGCCATGAGTAATCATTCTCTATGATAGGACTACAGTACAGGTATTTAAAAGATTTGGTGATTGTTAGTCTCAATTTATTGTAAGTCAAGGCAGGAATACTAGTTAATTCTGCCATCTATTTTTGTGTGAGCTTGAAACACTTTGGAGGATTAGATTCTAGGGACCCGAGATTTTCCAGTGACAATTTGTTTCGTTGAGCTCTTTATTATATCAAGGGAACTGTCATAGGGCACTCTTGATTTGTTGGTGAGAAGATTGGATGGTCAAGTGACCCCATTCTACTTATTGTTTGCTCGGAGCCGGCATAGAACCCTTCGTTTTAATTAATACATATTGTTTAATTGAAGCAGGGATCGAGCCCTCTGGTTTATTTACAGTTTGAGCGGAGCAGGAATTGAACCCTCTGTTTTCTTTAATACCCGTTTCATTTCCCCTGATAGTTTAAGTTATTCTTGCAAGTATGGAGGAATACCAGTTTTGGATGAATGCTGGAAGTAAGTTAGGAATAACAGGGAAAAATTTAGAATCTTTCATTAGTGCTAAGATCCAGGAAAGACTTGAAAGAGAGAGAATTGAGAGAGAAGAAAGACAGAAAGGGAAAGAGAAGAAGAAAAGGAGAGAGAGAGAGAATAGAAAGAGAAGAGAAAAAGGAGAGAGAGAGAATTGAGAGAGAAATCCAAGACAGACAGTTAGAAAGAGAGAGAGAAGACAAAAAGGAGCGTGATAGACTTGATCGTGAGGAGAGAGCTAGAGTACGTGAGGAACAAGTTAAATTAAGAAAACTTGAGGAAAGAGCAAAGGATAGGGAACGTGAGGAACAAGCTAAAATACGTGAGGAACAAGCTAAGATACGTGAGGAACAGGATAAATTAAGAGAACTTGAGGAAAGAGCAAAGGATAGAGAAGTTGAGGAATAAGCTAGAAAACATGAGTTAATAGAGAGAGAAAAGGATCGCGAGCTCGAAAAATCTCGCCTTGAATTAGAGAATAAAAAGTTAACTTTTACACAACAACAATTAGAGGAAGGAGTAATGGAACAACGTGCAGTCAGTGCACATATTCCAACACCTAATTTACCTCCCTTCACAGAGGAGGAAGACATAACTTCATACATTATCAGGTTTGAAAATACCGCTACCCTCTGTGAATGGCCTGCTGACACCTGGGCTATCAGGTTAGGAATGTTATTTTCTGGTACAGCTTTGAATATCTATGCAACTTTGTCGCAGGGTATCATATGTAATTATTACCTACTGAAGAAGGCAATCCTTAAAGCATATCAAAAAACCACAAGTTCTTACAGGAAAGATTTCAGGTATGCCACCTTACAGCCTGGCCAGAACTTTCAGCAGTTACAGGTAACACTCTTTCGTTTGTTCGACTTTTGGATAGAGAGTTCAGGAATTGATCGCAGTTATGAATCTCTTAGAGACTTCATGGTTGCTCACCAGTTCCTGGCAGCTCTTCCCCATAAGATACGAACATTCATCAGAGAACGTACCTGATTAAAGCTGAGGAAGTTGCTGAGGCTGCTGACCTGTATGCTGAGGCTCACAATTCCTATAAAGACCTAAAGGGATCGAACCCTAAGGGCAAGGGTTCATCAGACCTTAAGAAATCAAAGCCTCTAGTGGAAAGTAAAATGACTTCTTTTATTCCTGTTTGTCATTTGTGTGGTGTTAAGGGACATAAACGTCCAGATTGTCCTTCTAAGAAGGTCCAAAAAGTTGGAAGATGTTTTAAAGACTGTAATGACCAAGCACCCTTCTGTTCAGGAACAGTTAATGGACTTAATGTATCTACCATTTTACTAGACACTGGATGCACATGTATAGTCATTTCTGATAAGCTGTTCCCTAACCTTAAAGAAACTCATTCCTCTGCTATACTTTCAGACTACTTGGGCTGTACGGACACTTTTCCTACCATCCGTTGTTACATTAGGTCTAAATGGTTCACAGGTTGGTCTGAAGCCGTACTAGCTCCCATCACTTCTTGCTCCGTACTAATAGGTAATGTAAAAGGTGCCATTCTTCCTTCTGAGGTTGACCTTTCATCACCAAAGATGGACATAGGCGTTTCAGATCCTCTATCTGTAAAGTCAGAGAAGTCCCTCGAAAGTTCAGATGAGACAATGTCTCGTGAGATTCATGTGGGATTAAAAACCAGTGATGATATTCTCGAAAGCGAAGTAGTAGGATCACCGGTTCACTTGTTAGATGAAAGTGAAGATATCACCTCCGATACCATAAATGTCTTGACTAGGGCTCAGACCAAAGCCCAGGCTTCTTCTACTATCCATCCTTTGATTTTCCCTGACTTTAAGCCTTTAGATATATCGAAGGACTCCTTTGCCAATTTACAACGTAATTGCCCTTCTCTTCAGCATTGCCATAATGCCGCTAAACAAAATCAAGTTATCCAAAGGAAAAACTTTTCATATAAATTTGAATATATAAAAGGTATCTTGTACAAGTCAGTATTCAAATGAAATTCAGACGAGACAGACTATTCCATCTTAGTTGTTCCAAGTCAATGCAGAGAGACTGTTCTTAAAATGGCTCATGACCTGCCAGTGGCCGGACATTTCTCGCATCGTAAAACCTTAAATAAAATTAGGGAAACCTATTTTTGGCCAAAAATGTCCTCAGATATCACTACCTATTGTAGATCGTGTAAAGTTTGCCAACTGTCATCCTCCCGAGGTACCAGGCGAGTACCTATGGTCAAAATGCCAGTCTTTACGGTACCTTTTGAAAGAGTAGCTATTGACATCGTTGGTCCTTTATCTCCACTTTCATCTGGGGGACATAGATATATATTAACATTAGTTGATTATGCTTCGAGTTTCCCTGAAGCCATACCCTTAAAAACCATAACTACTACAGAGGTGGCTGAAGCCCTTTTGTCCATGTTCTCCAGAGTGGGCATCCCTAGAGAAATTTTGTCTGACCGTGGGACACAATTCACATCTGACTTAATGCAACATCTATACCAACTTCTGGGAATGAAGCCTCTCTTCACCACACCCTATCATCCCAGTTGTAATGGGAGGATTTAGCGCCAGCTTTCGATTCTCAAGTCCATTTTAAGGAAACTTTGCTCCCTTAAACCTAAGGAGTGGCATCGTTACCTACCCTGTGTTTTGTTTGCCATGAGGGAAGTTCCCAGTGACTCTTTGGGGTTTTCACCTTTTGAACTTCTCTATGGTAGACAGGCCAGAGGCCCATTGTCCATCCTTCATGACTTATGGACTAATGAGGAGGTAAATGCTGAGGTTCAGTCTTCTTACCAGTTTCTCCTTGACCTTAGATCCAAACTTGAGGAGACCTCTAACATAGTTTCGAAAAACCTAAGTTTGTCAATGGACCAGTACAAAACCTATTTTGATTCCAAAAGTCAGAGGAGAAGTTTTAAAGTAGGGGATGAAGTTCTTATACTTTTGCCGATCAAGTCAAATAAATTATTAGTAGCATGGAAAGGTCCATATAAAGTATTAAAAATTTGTGGGAAAGTTGACTACCTCATAGAAGTCAAGGGGAAACCTAAGCTTCATCATATCAACATCCTTAAGAAATATTACCGAAGAAATTCGGTTAACTGCCTTAATAACTTTGACTTAGTTTTTCCACACGAACTTGATACGACAACTGAAGAATGTAAGGTGTGGGTAATTGACACCTCTAACTTAGACTATGATGAAGAACTACATGACTTGGTGACTCTTGACCACTCGGGCACAACCAACATTAATATTAATGAATCTTTGGATGACCATAAGAGACATGAACTACTTCAATGTGTGAGTAACTTTTCAGATGTCTTTACTGATATTCCAGGTGTTACCTCCACGGTAGTCCATAAGATTGACTTAGTGACGGACAGTCCTATCAAACGAAAATTATACCCAGTTCCAGTTCACCTTAGGGATGCATTTGACCGAGAGGTAGACAAATTATTAAAACTAAAGATCATTGAACCTTCAGTATCTTCATATTGTTCACCAGTAGTCATGGTTAAGAAGGAGGATAATTCATATAGACTTGCTATTGACTTCAGAGGCCTTAATGCTATAACTCGGTGGGATGCTGAGCCTATGTCCTTAATAGATAGCGATCTACACAAATTTTACGACTCTTCCTTCTTTTCAGAGATTGATTTTGCGGAGGCATATCATCAAGTAATGTTAGATCCTTCTTCTATGCAGTACACCGCTTTTCCTACACACCAAGGACTGATGCAGTATAGAACTATGCCCTTCGGTTTGGTAACTGCCTGTGCTACCTACGTGAGACTGATGAGAAAGGTCGTGGGTAATATGCCAAATGTTTCAGTTTATTTTGATAACATTTACGTAATGACATCCACGTGGGGCGAACATATCCAAACATTAACATCAGTTTTGCGTAGGTTACGCTCACATGGCCTCACTGCCAAGCCGAAGAAATGCTTCCTTGGGTATAACAAGATTAGATATCTTGGACTGATACTTTCTAATAACTCTCTGCAGCCTCTCCCCAGTAAGATCAAAGCTTTATTAGAATTTAAATTCCCCAAAACCAAGAAGCTCATGCGTAGCTTTCTTGGTTCTGTAAATTTTTATGCACGGTTTATCCCGAACCTTACTGATCTTACAGGCATCTTATCCGACTTCCTTAAAAAGTCTGTGAAGGAACCTCTTGAACTTTCCGACGTAGCTCGGGGAAAGTTTAATGAGATTAAAAGTATCTTTATGAAAGACCCTATACTTAAGATTCCAGATATTAATAAAACATTTTGTTTAAGAACTGATGCCTCCAATACTGGCTTAGGTGCGGTGCTACTACAATACCATGATGGTACTTCCTTCCCTGTATGCTTCCTAAGCTGGAAACTCCTTCCCGCAGAAACGAGATACTCCACCATAGAAAAGGAATGTTTGGCCCTTGTGTGGGGAATCTCCAAACTTAAATTTTATTTGCTGGGAAAAGAATTCATTTTAGAAACGGACCACAAACCTTTGATATACCTAGAATAGTTTCATTGCCGGCTACTTGTTAAGGTAGGGTAAGTCAAGCTCCCGCTATTCCTGCCTTTTTTCCCCCACCCCTAAAGTGATAGTTTGACTGCCGGCTGCTTGTTAAGGTAGGGTCAGTCTAGCTCCTGCTATCCCTTCCCCTCCTTCTTCCCCCCAGCCCCCCGAAAGGTGACGTGTGGGGCTCCGATCCAAACAGTAATCACTAGACTCACAGCTCCCAGCACTACTGTAAGTACATGCCTGCCTTGTATTCTAGTGGATTTATTGGTTGAAAGCTTCACTTTTGACCAATAATAAACTTAGTCCTTTCAGTCTTGCTCTAGGTTGACTGTTGTAATAATCACCACATCTTTTAGGTATTGTACTTATCATGGAGAGTGATTTCTTAAGCAGTGGGTAACCTGTCTATCTTTCCAGCTTGGATGACAGAGAGGGTCATCTGCCAATCAACGAGCAGAACTGATGGAGATGGACTAACGCCCTGAGACTTCACCTTTTTGGATTTAATTACCTGTGCACCTGTATGAAGTAGCAGGATATAACCCCTCATCATTACAGTGGAAAAAACGGATAGACTCTGTGAAGAACGAGCCGGTGGGTTGTCATCAACCGGCCTTGTTGCTCTGGTGGCCTGGTGGTTAACGCTCTCGCTTCACACGGTGAGGGCCTGGGTTCGATTCCCAGCCAGAGTAGAAACATTGGACGTGTTTCTTTCCACCTGTTGTCTATGTTCCCCATCAGTAAAATGGGTACCTGGGTGTTAGTCGACTGGTGTGGGTCGCATCCTGGGACACTGACCTAAGGAGGCCTGGTCACAGACCGGGCCGCGGGGGCATTGACCCCCGGAACTCTCTCCAGGTAAACTCCAGGTAAACCTGCGACCCCCCCCATCATCGGCAACGGCTACGATTTCAACAACACTCATTGTCGCCAACACCAGACACCCCTATATATATTAGCTTTGAATTCAGTTATCATTTATATTTTTAATTTTTCATTTTCTTTAATGTAGGATTAATATTTCATATTTAAGTGTTTTATATTTTATATTATCTATATAATAAAGTGTTTATGTTTGTCTGTTATTATTTCTTTTTCTATTCATTAATTTTCCTGAGGAGGAGCCAGCCTGGGTAATACTGTCTGAAGTTGTTACAGGGCTGAGTAAGCCTTCACAGTGTGTGTGTGTGTGTGTGTGTGCCTGTGTGTGTCTGTGTGCGTCTGTGCGTTGTGTGTATATATATGTGTGTGTGTATGTGTGTGTGTGTGTGGTTGCAGGGGTCGAGATTCAGCTCCTGGCCCCTGCCTCTTCACTGACCGCTACTGAGTCCTCCCTCTCCTTGCTCCATGAGCTTTAACATACCTCGTCTCGAAACTATGTATGGTTCCTGCCTCCACTACATCGCTTGTCAGACCATTCCACTTCCTAACAACTCTGTGGCTGAGAAATACTTCCTAACATCCCTTTGACTCATCTGAGTCTTCAGCTTTCAATTGTGACCCCGTGTTTCTGTGTCCCATCTCTGGAACATCCTGTCTCTGTCCACCTTATCTATTCCATGCAGTATTTTGAATGTCGTTATCATGTCTCCCCTCACCCTCCTGTCCTCCAGTGTCGTCAGACCGATTTCCCTTAATCTTTCTTCGTAGGACATTCCCCTTAGCTCTGGAACCAGCCTTGTTGCAAACCTTTGCATTTTCTCTAGTTTCTTGACGTGCTTGACCAGGTGTGGGTTCGAAACTGGTGCTGCGTACTCCAGTATGGGCCTGACGTACACAGTGTATAGTCTTGAACGATTCCTTACTGAGGTATGGGAACGCTATTCTCAGGTTTGCCAGGCGCCCATATGTTGCAGCAGTTATCTGGTTAATGTGTGCTTCTGGAGACGTGCTCGGTATTATACTCACCCCAAGATCTTTCTCCTTGAGTGAGGTTAGCAGTCTTTGGCCGCCTAGCCTATACTCTGTCTGCGGTCTTCTTTGCCCTTCTCCGATCTTCATGAGTTTGCATTTGGCGGGATTAAATTCTAGGAGCCAGTTGCTGGACCATGCGTCCAGCCTGTCCAGGTCTCTTTGTAGACCTATCTGATCCGCATCTGATTTAATTATCCTCATTAACTTCATATCAGGAACACTTATGAGTTTGTCCCTTCCATCATGTCATTCACATATACCAAGAATAGCACTGGTCCCAGGACTGACCCCTGTGGGACCCCGCTCGTCACAGGCACCCACTGTGATACCTCATCTTGTACCATGACTCGCTGTTGCCTCCCTGTTAGGTATTCTCTGATCCATTGCAGTGCCCTTCTTGTTATACATACCTGATCCTCTAGCTCCTGTACTAATCTCTTTTGAGGAACTGTGTCGAAGGCCTTGTAGTCCAAGAAAATGCAATCAACCCACCCCTCCCTCTCATGTCTTACTTCAGTTACCTTGTCATAAAACTCTAGTAGGTTTGTGACACAGGATTTGCCTTCCATGAATCCGTGCTGGCTGTCGTTTATAAACTTGTTCCGCTCCAGGTGCTCCACCACTCTCCTCCTGATAATGTCCCTGACTTTGCATACTATACACGTCAGTGACACTGGTCTATAGTTTAGTGCTTCGTTTCTGTCTCCTTTCTTAAAGATGGGGGACTACATTTGCCGTCTTCCATACCTCAGGTAGTTGCCCAGTGTGTGTGTGTGTGTGTGTGTGTGTGTGTGTGTGTGTGTGTGTGTGTGTGTGCGCGTAAGTGTGTGTGTGTGTGTGTGTGTGTGTTTGTAGGTGTGTGTGTGTAAGTGTGTAAGTGTGTGTGTATATGTAGGAGTGTGTGGGGAGGAGAGGGAGGGAGAAGGGAAAGGGAGAGAGAGAGTTTTCTGCTGAATTAAGTAAATATCATGGTTAAGTGGGTTATTATTCATCCTCTGTAAGAAAATGTATTTCGAAGGAGACTACAATGCCAGGAGCAATATACTAACCCTTTCTACTGTCTCAATTACTGACAAGACTAGGAAATTTTAAAACTGAGTAATTGCAATGTGCGTGTCTAGAACACACGTAGGAAAGAATTGATTGCTAATGTTATGAATGAACAGAAGATGGATGTTCTAGCATTAAACGATGCAGAGCTAACATTGAAGGAAAAATTTCCATGGGGGAGGAGTAGTAAGATTAAATTGCGTGTATCTAAAAGAATTAGTGTTAAAGAATGTTAGCAATTTTAAATGATCAACACTGGAGAGAAAAGTAGGAGATGTAAGTGTTAAAACTCAGTAATTATGTGGATCAGAATAAAGTTAGGACATGAAGAGTGAGTTACAGGAAATGCTTAAGTACATGGAGGAGGGAGGAGTGGAGAGAGAGAGAGAGAGAGAGAGAGAGAGAGAGAGAGAGAGAGAGAGAGAGAGGGGGAGATATTTTGGGAGATGATAAGCGAATGTTTAGGGAGTTCTGAAGCAAGTTAGTGAAGAATTGTAATGACTGTTATATACGATACAGTAGACAGGTTTGAAGTGTCAGGAGTAATGGATAATCGGGTGTCTCTACTCGAAGTATCAAGCAAAAGACGTTTGATAATAGTTAATTCTTAATTTTAGAAAATGAAGATAAATAAGTGTACGAGGTACGATAAAGTGGGAATTGTCGTAGTTGCTCTTTGCTGATGATATATATTTTTTAGGAGACTTAAAAAACAGTTAAAAAAGTTGGTGAAGAAGTTCATGAAGGGTGTCAAAGGAGGAGGTTAATAATAAACATAGAAAAGTGACGAAAATAACAAAACAAAAGTTTAGGAACTAAAGCTCTGATATTAAACTGGAGAAAAGATGCATAGATAAAGTGAATATATTTAGATAACTGGGACTGGAGGCATCGGCAGATGAGTCTATGAGAAATAAATGAGATGAACCATCGAATAGATGAGGGAGAAACATATGTGGCGTATTGCGGTATATGTGGAAAGAAAGATGTTTATCTGTGGAGGCAAATAGGTAAATGTACCTGAGTATAATGGTACCAATATTTTCATATGGTTGTGATGCATGATCTTCAAACATTGTAGTGAGAAAGAGGCTGATGATGGAGGTGTCGTGTCTGAGAGTATTGTGTGAATATTATACACAGAATTATGAATACAGAAAATAAAAGACAGTGTGGGATTACAATGCACATTATTCTCAAGGCAGAGAAGAGGTTGTGGAGGTGCGATCATTAAGAAAAGATGAAACAGAATTAGGTGACAAAGAAGGTGTATAAATCCGGGATGAAAAGAAGGAGGGGTAGGAATAATCACAGGAAGGGCTGGAAGAGAAGTGAAGGAAGTTTTGTGTGGTAAGAATTTGAGTATCTAACAGGCGTGTGTGAGCGTGTTAGATCTGAGTGGAGACAAATGATTTATAGAGTTCGACTTGCTGTTGGAGTGTGAACAAGATAATTTTTTTGAAGGGATTCAGAGAAACCGGTTAACAGGGCTTGAGTTCTGGAGGTGGGAAGTACAGTGCCTGCACCCTGAAGGAGGAGATGGATGGTGTAGTTCTGAGGGTCACTGAACTGTGATGTTCACATTCTTCCGGCGAGTCACCTACTGAGTGAATTATGTTTCCTATATTTGGATCAATCCACCTTGGTGGAATATTAGCGCTGTTCTACACAATAACTGCACTTTATCAACCAAGAAAAGTATTGATAGAAAATCATTGAGTGACTAATTGCTTCATTGAAAGTTCTTTGTAAGAAAAAAATTGAATTATTCTGACAAATGAAGTGTTGTTAATCTTGTAAAATATTTAGCTTTGAGTGACTCACTTCTGGATGAGAATCTTCGTAAGAGATAGAAACAATCAGGAAAGATATGAAAATTAAGCAGATTCAATCTTTCTCCGAAACGCTCATGAAAATAATTCTAATATTTGTTCATGACTTATTTTCCTTGCGGATATTGTTATCTGGTAACTGTGTGCTGTTGAATCGGGGGTAATTTCTGCTGCCCGTATGATAGCCACATTTTCCCCAGAGGTTACGAGAAATGCCATTGTTTATTGAAAATTTGTGCAATCAAGGCATAATAGAAATAAAATATAGAGGGAAGAAATCCACAAGCCTCGTTTGTTCTTTGTACTGAATGACGGTCCTTGAAAGTACAACAGTATTCTTTGAGCCTTTTCATTATGCTTTGTGTGTGTTTCTCAGGTTCAATATGTCGCAGGTATTATTCAGTCCGTTATGTCTAATACAAGTAAGTTTATTCAGGTATACACAAATACAGTTATATAGATTACACTATGTAACAAAATTTCACTTTTGTCGTGTTCCTGGGAAATAAGCATCATTTCCCAATTCTTTATAACTAAACAAAATTAAAAAAAACAATTTTGATCCCAGAACTTTGCTTTTGTGGTCATGACACTTCTGGAACACTTTCAGTAAAAACTGATATAAAACTATTATGTTCTAGGGTTTTGCTTGGCAAATATAAAAACAGGGACTCACAAACCAGCATTCACTTCAGCTCTGGCTACCTGAGAAGTCTCTTCAGAAGAAGTGAAATGGCATCAAGAGGTTACAATCATTCTCCAGATGCATTCTGCTACATATGTGGTCAATTCATTAAGACAAGAGCAAAGAAGTTCTCTGTAACAGCATCTAAAAAAATGTGTGAAGCTTACAAAGCATATTTTGGCATGACAGTTGTGGACCAAGACAAGACCTGGGCGCCTCATGTTGCTTGTGGACATTGTAAGAAAACATTGGAAGGTAAAAAAGTCACTAGTTATATGAAGAGTAAAATCTTGAATAGGAACATTTTTTAAATGAAATGTATGTAACAGAAACTAATTCTTTTTTTCATTTACAGGATGATATAGAGGAGAAAAATGAGCCATGAAGTTTGGTGTTCCTAGAATATGACGTGAACCCGCTGATTACTCAACCAACTGCTACTTCTGTCTGGTGGATCCTTACAAACACCGAACTGCTACTTCTTATCCAAACCTTCCCTCTTCTATTGCACCAGTACCACACAGTGCTGATCTTCATGTACCTACACCTCCAGAATAAGTCAACCGTCAGAAAAAAAAAAACCAGCAAATCAGAAAATGAAGAGCACAGTGTACAAGACTATGATCACACAGATGCAGCTGTTGGGAGGAATCCTTACTACCCATACCAAACAGACCTCAATAACCTTATCAAAGATCTTGGTTTGACAGAGTCAAATGCTGAGATTTTGATTTCAAGGCTCAAGGAGTGGGACTTGGTGGATGAAAGTGTGCAAGTAACAAGCCAAAGAAAACGTCACCAACATTTCTCTATCTTCTTCACTAATGAAGACAGGTTGTGCTACTGTAATGATGTATCAGGAATTGGAATTGCATGCAATCCAGATGAGTGGAGACTCTTCATTGACAGCTCCTCCAGAAACCTAAAAGCTGTACTTCTGCACAATGGGAACAAGTATCCATCTCTTCCCTTGGCTCATTCATTGCATCATAAGGACGACTACAACAATGTCAAACTTCTAATGGAAGCTTTGAACTATGATAAGCATGGTCGGGAGGTTATTGGAGACTTCGAAATTGTGACATTTTTGATGGGACTTCAAGGAAGGTTTTTCCAAGTTTCCCTGTTATCTCTGTCATTGGGATAGTAGAGACAGAGCAGCACATTACCAGAGGAAGCAATGACCTTAAAGGACTGAGTTCTCAGTAGGAAGACATAATATCAAACAAACCATTGGTGGATCCTCAAAAGGTTCTGTTCCCTCCATTACACATCAAACTAGGGCTAATGAAACAGTTTGTTAGAGCTCTTGACAAAGAGTCTGCAGCCTTCAAGTATCTTCAAGACTTCTTTCCCAAGCTGTCAGAGGCAAAGGTGAAGGCTGACATCTTCACGGTACCACAAGTCAGGAAAATCATGGAGTGCTCAGAATTTCCAAAGAAGCTCACGTAGAAGGAAAAGGAAGCCTGGGAGAGTTTTGTTGCTGTAACACAGGGCTTCTGGGTAACAACAAGACTGACAATTATGTGGAACTTTTTGAGACCTTGGTAAAAAGCTATGGTCAGATGGGTTGTAGGATGTCCCTTAATTAAGGTCCATATTCTTGATGCTCATCTTGACAATTTCAAGGAGAATATGGAGGCATACTCAGAGGAGCAAATCTAGAAAAACTGTTAATTTTTAACTGTAAACATGTTTCAGAAAGTTTAAAATAAAATTTGCGTAAATTTATTTTATTTATGTAAATTTTATTTATGTTTTTGTTTTACATCCAAAACTAGCAAAAAATATTGAAATTTAACCTTTTTTGTCAAAAATTCATCTTGTAAACCTCAAAAGCAAAGTTTAAAAGGAATAATGGACATTTTCTATTGTTTTGCAAAAATTGTGTTACACAGTGTTCTCATACATAGCAGCATACTATGTGTAGAGAACCTAGGATAACCCACAAAAGCCAGACAAAGTGACTTATTTCCATTGAGGTCATTTGGCAGGAGTTTCCAAACTAGGTACGCATATTGTCACGGGGTACGCGAGTGAGTTAGGTTAGGTTAGGTAAGGTTCGTCAGGAAACAGGACAAATGTTTCCTGACGCGGGTCTTAGTCAGATGATGACCCGCCTTTGGAGCTTTTGGTCATCTGACCGAGGCCTTCCGCTGGCTTACCGGTCCACCCCTTTAAAAATTATGGTCATTTATAACCAGTCTAGTGAGTTAGTTATTACAATTTGTTGTGTGGTTATCGTCATCATGGATTGTTCAAACTGATTTATTTATATTCAATATTTATTAACAAATAAAAAGTTCATAAATATTGAGTATACTTTTCTATACATATGTTGACAGCTGAATTAAAAATGAAATATTTTGATGAACAATATTGCATTGTGTGTTTGGCATGCTACTAGGTTAGCATGCTACTAGGCTAGCATGCTACTAGGCTAGCATGCTACTAGGCTAACATGCTACTAGGCTAGCATGCTACTAGGCTATCATGCTACTAGGCTAGCATGCTACTAGGCTAGCATGCTACTAGGCTAACATGCTACTAGGCTAGCATGCTACTAGGCTAGCATGCTACTAGGCTAGCATGCTACTAGGTTAGCATGCTACTAGGCTAGCATGCTACTAGGCTAGCATGCTACTAGGTTAACATGCTACTAGGCTAGCATGCTACTAGGCTAGCATGCTACTAGGCTAGCATGCTACTAGGATAGCATGCTACTAGGCTAGCATGCTACTAGGCTAGCATGCTACTAGGCTAGCATGCTACTAGGCTAACATGCTACTAGGCTAGCATGCTACTAGGCTAGCATGCTACTAGGTTAGCATGCTACTAGGCTAGCATGCTACTAGGCTAGCATGCTACTAGGCTAGCATGCTACTAGGCTATCATGCTACTAGGTTAGCATGCTACTAGGCTATCATGCTACTAGGCTATCATGCTACTAGGCTAGCATGCTACTAGGCTAGCATGCTACTAGGCTAGCATGCTACTAGGCTAGCATGGTTCATTTGCTGCGAGAAACATTCAACCTTGTCATTATTATTGCTTAGCATACAAAACCAGACAGAATCGTAATGTTTCCCACAACGTACCTATGTGAGCGTACATCCTCTATTTTGAGTATCACTGAAACCAATTTTCGTGCTCGGCTCTTTGTGGAGGACGAGCTTAGGGCGGCATTGTCAAAACCAACACCCAGAATATAAGCGCTGCCTCTCAGTGAACAGGTACATCCTTCTCACTGAATTTTCCAAGACTAGTGTGAATATTTCATGTCTTGATTGAGTAATTGTAGTTTATACGCCTAAATTAACATGTCTATTTAAAAAATGTGGATGCTGTTTGTTTCTTAATATCAAAATATAATAATTTTGATAAGTATTTTTCTGTCGTCTTGCACCTAGTTGTTCAAAGAAAATTTATTTATTTATGAAAATTTATTTATCTCATGTTATTGTTTTTTCCTATACTACTTACAGTGTTGTACAGTGAGCTATATTCTCTTTAAATGTTGGAGATCTTGTTTTAACTATTGTCTTTAATTTAGATATTTGCATAAAGTTATTGTGCTCATCTATAGAATGAGGCACGTGGTTCATAATACAAAACGTCAGTGTATACCCGGTCGACAGAAGATTGGAAACCACAGGTTTACTGAAGCTCTGAACATGTGGAGTGGAGCAGGATGGGAACACTGAACTAATTAATGCTTGGAAACTCGTCACTGTGATTCCCTTAATCAGGCTACAAAAATAGAAATATTTAATTACACTACACTAACAGGACTATCTGACAATACCTCACGAGAAATACACATTTGCAAAACAACAGTTATATGACATAACGTCATATTTGAGGTCAATATTGCCAATAAACAACCTCAGGGAAAGCATTTATTAAACAACTGAGAGAAACCAAGCGGCTACTAGACCATATTAGTAAAGGAGAGTTGAAGAAAACTATTTTCTGAGGACTTTGAGAAGCCAACACACAAACCCTCAAAGTCAGCTCATCCTCAACAGTCCTTGGTCAACCTGTCCCTTTCAAGGTTACAGTTAAGTCCATTTCTTACATACTTTTTTTATCAAATTTCTCTGTTTATGATATGAACGTAAATATTACGTGAGGCGATATTATTATTATTATAATTAAGGGGAAGCGCTAAACCCGTAGGATTACACAGCGCCTGGGGGGGATGTGGAAGGCATTCAGGCTTAATTCGGGGAACTGGAGCACAGATCCAATTCCCTAAATCAAGAGCCCCTCACCAACATCAAGGGACCTTCCCTGAGGGGCGTGAGGCTATAAAAATTTTGAAGTTCGAATAGAAAACGGGAGTCACGGAGTGGACTCTAAAATAAAAGTGAAATGAATCATTTTTAAGTCTTGTGTCAAAGTCACGCATCCAACTGTTTTAGATACAGTGAAATACTGACTTTGATCAGATGGATGGACTGAGACCTGACACTTATTTATTTTAATAAATAATAAACAACATGAACGTCATCAGTGTTTCTCCACTGCGATTCTTATAAAAGACTCTGCCAGTATTAATATAACAAAGATGAAATATTAAAATATAATAAAAGCCTATTCAACATTGTTCCTGACTTATACAAGCACACGGTGAGGGCTTTTATTATCTTCATGGAAGTGCTATATCCTCCCTTTGTCGGGCCAGTAACTGTATTGTTACTTTTTAGACCTATATAAAGCCTTTCTAGGACATAAAAATGCAGACATTGTCTCTGTCCAATAGGGAAACTCCTCGTCATCCGAAAGTAACCAATCAAGACGATCCCAACTCCTTCCCATAGAGAGAGAGAGAAATAGAGTAGACTCTCAGTCATTACTGTCTCGGACATCTTCCTAGAGAAGTTCAAGGGTGCAGTAACAACGTTGGATCAAGATCCCCTTACCAGTACCCAGGAACCTATCTTGAGAGGTTGTACGGTGCAGCAGCAACAATCTCAGTCACCAGAGTTAGTGAGTGTATGTCCAGCTATATATTACTTCACTCCTTATACTTATATACAGTACATTATGTCTTAGTGCGAGGTGTCATGTTATGCTAGTGTGGAGTATCATGTGATTGCCACCTGCACAGCAGTGGCATTCATGTCAATGACCTGACCTCAGGTGCTGAGGTGAGTGCTGGTCACCTGAGGTGCAGTGTGGACACCTGGCTCTGCGCTCTCCCTCGCCAGGAACTGCGCACCAGTCCTAAAAATGTTAATATCTTGAATGTAGTGTTATTTTATTCTGCTGCTAAATATCTTGCATAATTTTGTGCTGCGTCGCTTTGTTTTGCTTCACAAAGACATTTACTAATTTAAATATAGTCATATTAGGTTTCCATAGGTGCATTAATCACAGTGGGTTATTTACATTATAACGCAACTTTGTTTATTGCTCTTGGTAGTATTTCCATCCTCCTCCCTAGGATCCTCCCTAGGACCCTCCCTAGGATCCTTAACAACCAATTAAAACCTAGGTACCTGTTTACTGTCATGTGACCATGAACAGCAGGCGTGAATAAAGTGACTCATACAGCAAGAGGAGATCTTTATTACTGTGACATTTCACTCACATTAAGCTACATCAAATAATATGATTGAAGAATGAGACATTTGTGTAACATTTGGGAATCTTTATTGAGGAAATGTTTCACCAGCCAGTGGCTTCTTCAGTCCAATACCAAGAAGAACGGTGGAAAAAGAGGAGTTTGAGGTAAACAGTCCCTCAGGCTGAGGGACTGTTTACCTCAAACTCCTCTTTTTCCACTGTTCTTTGTATACAGCGCTGCATGGCTCTTGGTATTGGACTGAAGAAGCCACTGGTTGGCGAAACGTTTCCTCAGTAAAAAATTCCAAAAGTTGTACAAGAGTCTCAGTCTTCAACTTGTTGGTTTTCTAAACCATTTATCACAAAGCCTCATGCAAGCGAAACATCGCACTAATGAAGTGAAGCTCTGCATTCTCCTGACCGTGTGTGTTTAGTACCTGTGGCCAGCACCACACTTCAACCAGGTGTAAGTAAATTTGCTCCTACTTCTTGTCTCACCGGTAATCGAACTCTATTTTTTTTTAGTGAGCTGAGCGTTATGTAAGGTAGGAGGCGACGGCTGCATGATCATTGGCCGTCATCGTAACCATAACATTACAGGGTGAGGGTTGGCATTAGTCCGTCACCTCACATAAATAGCGTGCCTAAACTCGGAAAAAAAAAATCTTCAATAACAGCGTGATATTACAACATGTCAGAGCGCTACCCGGGTCATTGCTACTCCAACAGCTCACTGTAATACTCAGGGGGAAGCGCTCAACATGTACGGGTCACGGGAGGTATTCGGAGGTAGTGTGGTATATGCAGCTCTTTAGATTGATGTACGCTTCTTGCTAATACCTAAGCTCACGCCAGAGCTCAGCTCAACCGGTGGTATACTACCACCTTTACGATGCCACCAACAACAAGTCACCTAACACCCAGGTACCTAGTTACTGCTGGGTGAACAGAAGCAGCTAGTGTTAAGGAGACATGCCGATATGTTACTACCAGCCCGGGATCGAACCCGGATCCCTTCGGTTGTATAAAATATAAGTATAGAATATAAGTATTAACTGTAAGTATATCATGTAAGTACAGATGTATGTATACAATGTAAGTGTACAATGTAAATATACTATGCAAGTAAAAACTTGTAAATATACCACATGTAAGTATATCATGTAAGCATAGATGCAAGTATACCATGTAAACATAGATTTAAATATTCCATATAATTATACACTGTAAGTATACCATATAAGTATTGCTGTATATATACCATGCAAGTATAAGAGGTAAGTACATGGTGTCCAGAACTAGTACTTAATAACGGTGTACAGTCTTGTTGTGCTCGTTGTTAGGATAACTCGCGCGACGACCTTCACAAACTTAACACTAGTAACGCTGGTGAAATACCTTACCAACTTATTCCTTGTTTGACAACCGGCCGTTGTCTACTTTATTGGAATGTTTACTATAACAATAGTTTGGCAAAACCTCCAACAGCCATTATATATTTTTTTTTTTCTGAAGCCTATAGACTTTTCAAAGAAAATTGTATAAAACTTCAAGAAGAAAGTATTTGAATTATATAGAGTTGTGGTTGATAGTGAGTTGTGGATGAGTGTCAGTTGTAACTGATATTGAGTTGTGGTTGACAGTAAGTTGTGGTTGATAGTGAGTTGTGGTTGATAGTTGTAGTTGATAATGACAAACAAACAGAGACTGGAATCTTATTAAGACAAAGTTTCTCCCTTGAGAAAGTTTGCTGTGCTGGCGAAACGTTGCCTGTACAAAGTTTTTAGTTGGTGCTTGCATGTTGCTGTCCACTACTACCACCTTAGAGACCCACTGGTAGTGCATTTGTGGAATAATTACGTCCCCAGTGGTGACCTCTCGGTGCACGAGCACTGTGCTCATATGTATATAAAAGAGTCTGACAATGTCAAATGAAGAGTAATCCAGAAAGAACAAAAATGAACAATACCGCAACTGGAACAATACACAAAAAACTCGCACATAGGAGAGAGAGAAGCTTGTGACGACGTTTCGGTCCGACTTGGAACATTTACAAGCCACACTACCACATGAAGGTGAGGGTGACTTGAAAATGGTCCAAGGCGGAACGAAACGTCGCCGTAAGCTTCTGTCTCCTGTGTGCGGGTTATTTATGTAGTGAAGATTAGTCTACCTGGGTGTTACGAAGTTATCTGGGAACATTTCCACGGCTGTGCCGGTGATGTTTTCTGCTGAATTCTATGTCACGTTAGAGTAGGAGTGAGTCGCAGAGGCGAGCACAGCAACTCCACCTGGTGTGGCAACCATGTTAAGCAAGTTCGAGGTTAGCGAGCTCCCACAGTCATGCACAGCTACCTGCATATTATAGTGCTTCTGGTATACTTCAGGCTCACTTCTACTGAGTCGCGAACTTCGTCCGTAACCAAATATCGATATACTTGCTTTTTTTTTCTTGATAATGGCTTGATCCAGAGATGATTGAAGGGGAGGTAACCACCCAAGCATTCTTGTCTATCATCCCCAGCGGACGCCCATGAGACAGATAAACATACAGGTGGATAAACTCACGTCCATGCTAACTGACGGTGAGACAGAGAAACGAATGACGACGCTCCCAGATATGTGCAACAAGAGTGAAAAAAATCAACCCTTTGATGTAAGACACATGAATGATGAGAAAATACTATGTTGTTACTGTGTTGCCGAGAGAGAGTGCCATGTCAGCACTGTGAGAATGAGTGAATACCACGTCCACACTCTGTGAGAACGAGAAAATACCTTGTTTACATTCTGTAAGAATGAGAGAATACCATGTCTACACTGTAAGAGTGAGAGAATGTCATGTCTACACTATGTGATAATGAAAGAATACCATGTCTACACTGTGTGAGAAAGTTATCATGCTGAAAATACACGTTACGAGCGAAGGTTGATGACGCCTGTCACAGAGAAACTCTTAGAGAATGCGGTCAAAGAGCCCAGGGGAGACTAAGAGTGGCTGGACAAGCTATCAGTGAAGACAGGGAATGAATTGCCTTCTTGTATATCAGTGAAGACATGTAATGCGCTAGAAATAGCCTAAAACGAGGTTAAAACCAGCCTGGGAACGAAATGTGATTGAGATTTGATGTTAGGATGAGGAGAGGAACTAGGCGCCCTCTAGATCAAGATACCTTCATCAGTGTTTGCTTGGTATGTTGGAGTGGTATAGGATGTCTTTACAAGTTAAGAGCTGTTATTCTACCTCAGTTCATTTACAAGAACTGTTATGTTACCTCAGCTCATTTTCAGGAGATGATATCCTACTTGTGCTTATTTTAAAGAGCTGTTATCCTACCACAGTTCCTCAACAGGTGCTGTTATCGCACCACGGCTCAGTAACAAGAACAGTTATCATACGTCAGATCATTAACAGCAGCTGTTATCCTACCACAGCTCGTTTACAAGAGCTCTTATCCTACCTCAGATCATTATCTGAAGCTGCTATCCCACCTCAGCTCATTTAAACTGTAATGCCACCCTACAGGATACCAGCCACAACAGGCAGATACAACCAGGTGCCTATATACTACTAGGTATGAAACAGGTACAGAGGAGCAGGAGATATAAGGAGACTTGCGTATCATCTTGTCCGTGAATCGCACCCGCGTCCTTTCGGTTGTAAGTTGTACTCTTTACCGGTAAGACAACAAGAACAAAATGCTTTTTCACTCGTGTGTTGTGTTATGTTAGTGAATTATATTTAAAGTGACCATACATAGGTGTGTGTGTGTGTTAGTGAATGTTTGCGTGAGTTTGTGTGTGCATTTTTGCGTGTACACTTATATGTACTCCTGTACATGAGGTTGCAGGGGTCGATTCTCAGCTCCTGGTCCAGCCTCTTCTCTGGTTATTATGTCCTGGCTTCGGGGACTTTACTGTACCTCTTGTTAAAGTTATGTATAGTTCCTACCTCTACCACTTCCCTGTCCGGACTGTTCCACTTCTTAACTACTCTGACTGAAGAAATATTTCCTAATATCCCTGGGACTCATCGGTGTTTTCTACTTCCAGTTGTACCCTCTTATTCCTGTTTCCGATCTCTCAGACAATCTGTCTCTGTCCACTCTTTCAGTCCCTCTTCCTTCTTTCCTATAATATCGTCAGGCTGAATTCCCTTAACCTCTCCTCAAAGGACATACCAATCCATAGCTACAGGACTAGTCTTGTTGGAAACCTCTGCACTCTCTCCAATTTCTTGGTATGCTTGACGAGGTGTGGGTTCTATATTGGTGCCTGATATACACTCTGTACAGTGTCGTAAATGACTCCTTACTTTCATGTTGAAAAGCTATTCTAAGATTTGCCAGACGCGCATTTGTTGCAGTAGTTATTTAGATGATTAGATGATGTACGTCTCTGGTGATATGCTCGGCATAATACTCATTCCAGGGTCCTGTGTGTGAGGGGGGTGTGTATGTGTGTGTTTGTGTATGTGTGTGTGTGTGTGTGTGTGGGTGTGTGTGTGTTTGTGTGTGTGTGTGTTTGTGTGTGTGTGTGTGTTTGTGTGTGTGTGTGTGTGTGTGTGTGTGTGTGTGTGTGTGTGTGTGTGTGTGTGTGTGTGTGTGTTGGTGTGTGTGTGCTTGTGTGTGTGTGTGTGTGTGTGTTTGTGTGTGTGTGTTTGTGTGTGTGTGTGTGTTTGTGTGTGTGTGTGTGTGTGTGTGTGTGTGTGTGTGTGTGTGTGTGTGTGTGTGTGTGTGTGTGTGTACGCGCAAACAAAGCACAATTATTCAGTCAAAACGTACAGAACATGAATTCTCGTTCACAGTGTACGTGGCCTCGAGTATGCACACAAAGTCCACACTCATGGTGGCAGCTGACACGCAGGTGTACACACATGACGTGCTCATTACCAACGTCTCATCACGGACATGTCACACACATCTACGTTCACATCTCATGTACATATTTCTACACCTAGCCCTTATCCGTGTCTACACCTGACACGAATATGTACACAACTGACACGCACACACACATACACACACCAACGAGAACGTGTACCATTCTCTATCCTTGCCTATGTGTGTGTGTGTGTGTGTGTGTGTGTGTGTGTGTGTGTGTGTGTGTGTGTGTGTGTGTGTGTGTGTTTGTGTGTGTGTATACTCACCTATATGTACTCACCTATATGTGGTTGCAGGGGTCGAGTCATAGCTTCTAGCCCCGCCTCTTCACTGGTCGATACTAATTCACTCTCTCCCTGCTCCATGATATTTATCATACCTCTTCTTAAAGCTATTTATGGAACTTGCTTCCACTACTTCACTCTCCAGATTATTTCAGTTCCTGACAACTCTAAGACTAAAGAAATACTTCCTAACATCCCTATGACTCATCTGGGTTTTCAGTTTCCAATTGTGTCCCCTTGTTTCTGTATCCCATCTCTGAAACATTCGATCCTTGTCCACCTCGTCAGTGCCTCTATCCCTCCTATCCTCTAGTGTCATCAGGTTGAGTTCCTTAACCTCTTCTCATAAGACATACCCCTCAGTTCCGGGACTAATCGTGTTGCAAATTTTTGCACTTTCTCCAATTTCGTGACGTGTTTGACTAAGTGAGGGTTCCATACTGGCGCTGTATATTCCAATATAGGCCTTACGTACACTGTGTACAATGTCGTAAATGACTCCTTACTCAGATGTCTAAACGCCAATCTCAGGTTTGCCAATCTCCCATATTGATTGATGTGTGCCTCAGGGGACATGTTCGTTATAATGCTTACGCCAAGATTCTTTTCGTTAACTGATGTTTGCAGCTTTTGGTTTCCTAACCTGCACTCCGTCTGCGGTCTTCTGTGTCCTTCCCCAATCTTCATGACCTTATACCTACTGGGGTTAAACTCCAGGAGCCATATGTCGGACCGTACTTGTAGTTTATCCAGATCCCCTTGTAATCTTAACTGATCCTCGCCCACTTGTATTCTCCTCATCAGTTTCACATCATAAGCGAACAGTGACACTTCTGAATCTATTCCTTCCACCATGTCATTCACGTATACGAGAAACAGCACCGGGCCTAGGACTGAACCTTGTGGAACCCCACTTGACACATTCGCCCATTCCGACACTTCATCACGTACCAACACACGTTGTTTCCTTCTTGTCAGGTATTCCCTGATCCATTGCAGTACTTTCCCCGTTATTCCTGCCTGCTCCTCTAATTTTTACACCAGTCTCTTGTGTGGTACTGTGTCAAAAGCCTTCTTGCAGTCTAAAAAGATGCAATCTACCCATTCCTCTCTCTCCTGTCTTATTTCTGTTACCTTATCGTAGAACTCAAGTAAATTTGTGACACAGGATTTCCCATCTCTGAAGCCATGCTGACTGTCATGTACGAGCCCAATCTTTTCAATGTGTTCCACTACTTTTCTCCTGATAATCTTTTCCATGACTTTACATACTATACAAGTCAGTGACACTGGTCTGTAGTTTAATGCTGCCTGTCTGTCCCCTTTCTTAAAAACTGGAACTACACGTGCTGTCTTCCACGCCTCAGGCAACTGCCCTGTTTCGATAGATTTACTGAAGATTGCTGCTAATGGCATACACAGTTCCTCTGCTCCCTCTCTCAGTATCCATGGAGATATGTTATCTGAGCCCACCGCCTTTGAGCTATCGAGTTCGTCTAGCAGTTTTTTCACCTCTACCTTGGTTATGCGTATTGTGTCCAGCGCCTGCTGGTGCACCCTACCTCCACAGTTTGCTGGAAGCATTCCTGACTCTGTTGTGAATACTTTTCTAAATCTTTTGTTTAGTTCATAACGTACTTCTTGGTCACTCTTCGTCAGCTCCCCTCCTTCTTTCCTCACCCTGATTACCTGGTCCTTGACTGTTGTTTTTCTCCTAATGTGACTGTATAACAACTTTGGTTCAGATTTGGCTTTTGATGCTATGTCGTTCTCGTATTGCATCTGGGCCTCTCTCCTTATCCTTGCATATTCGTTTCTGGTTCTTCTGCTCAACTCCTTGTTTTCTTGAGTCCTTTGCCTTCTATACCTTTTTGATGCTCTAGCACACTTGGCTTTGGCCTCTTTACACCTCCAATTAAACCATGGGCTCACTCTGGTCTTACCATTTTTTCTGTTGCCCTTTGGTATGAACCTTTCCTCTGCCTCCCTGCACTTAGTGGTTACTATTTCCATCATTTCATTTACTGTCTTTCCATCTAGTTCTCTTTCCCACTGCACTTCATGCGGGAAACTTCTCATTACTATGTAGTCCCCTTTTTTGAAGTTTAGTTTCTCTCTTTGTTCTCGTGCTGCTGCATTCTCCACTGTTAACTCGACAAGATATTCAAAACTCAGGACATGATCACTAGCGCCAAGGGGTCTTTCGTGGGTGATATCCCTTATGTCTGAACTATTCAAGGTGAATATGAGATCCAGCCTTGCTGCAACATCCTCTCCTCTCTCTCTCTGGTTGTATCCCTAACATGTTGGTGCATGAAGTTCTCCAATACAGTCTCCAACATCTTAGCCGTCCATGTTTCTGGTCCCCCATGTGGCTCTAGGTTTTCCCAGTCAATCTCTTTATGATTGAAATCCCCCACTATAAGCAATTTTGTCTTATCCATATGAGCCCTCCTGGCAACTTCAGCTAGTGTATCCACCATTGCCCTATTGTGCACATCACACTCTTCTCTTGTTCTCCTGCTGTTAAGTGGTGGGTTATACATCACTGCTATCATCACCTTTAGACCCCCAGTCTGAAGTGTTCCTACAATGTTTCCCTTCTTTCCATTCCTCCCATCTCCTCAAACCTCCACTGGTTTTTTATGAGCAATGCTACTCCTCCCCCTCTGTTCTCTCTGTCTTTCCTCATAATCTGATATCCAGGTGGAAAAATTGCATCTGTTATCATCCCTGTAAGTTTTGTCTCTGTTAGTGCTATGATGTCAGGTGATGCATCAGTGATGCATTCTTGGCACTCTTCACTCTTATTTGTTATTCCATATGCATTGGTGTACCATACCTTTAGCTTCCTTTCCATTACTGTATTTTGGGAGATGGAAGAGGAAGGTGCAGGCTGGGAGGGTGGGAGGCAGGGCACAATATTATGGGAGGCTGCTGTGATTGTGGAATTAGTGCTTAGGGGGGTGGTGGCTATGGAGTGAGGTTGGTTTCTGTTTACTGTGTTTTGTTGATATGTGGTGACAGGGGTTGAGAGGTTTCTGTAAGCATTTGTGTTTGATGTTCCCCCAAAGTCTGAGTTTTCCTGTCTGTTGTTGCCTGTCCTATCTCTCCTTCCACTGGTTCTGTCTTGGTCTCACTTTCAGTTGTTCCCTTTCCTTTCGTGTTCTGTCTCGATTGAGGAACACTTTTTGATAATCTGGAGAGTCCTTTAACAGTGGTTTCTGTTGTAGTATCCTGTTCCTTGCCACATCTGTCTTGAATGTTAATCTGATTGGTCGATTTTTTTCCCTCAAATACCCACCAAGCCTGTGAAAATTTTCTACCTGAGACATGTCCCTCTCTCCTGTTATTGCAATGATGTTCTTAATCTCTGTTTTCTCCCAATGCTTTCTTTCATCATAGGTCTGCCCTTCAGCCTCCAAGCCCATGAATAATTATTGACCTCTCTCTCTCTCTCTCCTCTTCCCATTTCTTTTCCCTCTGGATCTCGATCTGATTTAAGCATCTCCTTTGCTGTTTCCCTAATCATCTCCCAGACACCATGATGGCCTGAAATTACTGCTGCATAAGACTGCTTAGATCCATCCCCTCCTTCAGTCCCCTCGCTGTCTGCTGATGTTCCCATTTCAGCCATCTTGCTCCTTTCGGACGTCATCTTTAGGTCCTTCTTCAGCACATCCATTTCTTCCTCCAATCTCTGTATCTTTGCCTCGGCTACTACATCTTGTGATTCCCACTTCTTGCTCTCTGCAGATTTTGCTCTAACATGTTATTGCAAAGCTCGTTTAACCTTTTCTCCCATTGTTGTTCCATTTTGTTCTTGAGCCGTTCTACCCATTCTTCCTTTTCTGACCAGCCATCATTGGTTCCCTTGCCTTTACGTCCTCCCTTTTGAGAGCCCATTTTGTTTTTATCCTGTTGGGATGTTCTAGTTGCTTCAGCTTATCGTAAAAATGTGTGTGTGGTGGGGGATTTATGAACTAATGTGTTAGGTTAGGTTTGTGTGTGTGTGTGTGTGTGTTTGTGTGTGTGTGTGTGTGTTTGTGTGTGTGTGTGTGTGTGTATGAGTGTGGGTGTATGTGTGTGGGTGTGTGTGTGCATGTCTGTGTCGGCGCGCTCATCGATTTAAATTTGTTAGGATCGAATACTAGCTGCTGGCCCCACGTTATTGATTTCTGGCCCCATGTGGCCTTGTGCTGCAGAACCTCAAATAGGCCTCCCCTACGTTGTGTACAAAGTCCTATAATATTCTTTTTCAAAATTCTCTGTTAGCCTCACGAAGGCCGCTGAAGCGTTGGTGTTGTGCTTCCAGAGGTACGTTCAGCGTTATGTTTACTTCCTGGTGCTTTTCCTCGTCGATACCTGTAGTTTCTCACCTTCTGTCTATGTTCCATCTTCGGTCTCTCTTCTCCTTTAACAAATTTCATTTTTTTTTTTACCCAGATCAGTTTTACAGCTCAACTCATATCAAAGCTCGACCCTCTCCAAGATACACTACCATTTCCCTGGATGCCACCCACACAGTCGACTAACTCACAAATACTTACTTACTGCTAGGTGACCAGGTGCAGCAGGTGTAAGGAAACATGCCCAACGTTTCCCCCCTGCACTCACTATGCTAGCTGAGTGAGTTACCAACAGAGCCGCGGGACATTTCTTTGAACTCTAGCAGCCACTTGCCTGACCTCCCCTGTAACATGTGTATATCTCTCTGGAAACCTTCGACCTGCTGTTCTGTTCACATTCATCTAAATAGCTTCACATCATCTGCACATAGACACATGCGATTCGACCCTCTCTGGCAGGTTATTAACATATTAGATATTAGTGACCCTAGCACTGATCCTTGAGGGACACCACTATTTTTTACCTTAATCCAATCTGACACTTTTTTATTGTTACTGCTGCTAGTGGGTCCTGCCCACCTTTGATGAAATCTTCGACTACTACACCTCTCCTCTGACTCTAGTACATAAGTCTCCATCTTTATGCTTCTGCGTCAAATTTATCAAGGCTGAGTGAACATCTCATATCAAGGCAGAGTGACTGATCACCTCATACCAAGGCAGAGTGACTGATCACTTCAAAATTACCCTCTCCACCTCTTACACCATCGCCAGGTGGCGAAGGTGGTATCTGATGGATAAAGCCACAGGGTGGCGAAACGTCTCCATCAATAAAGTGACGTGTATCTAGTTCATCAACATACCTAATCTTGAAGCTGTGTATTATATTTGCCTCCACCGAAACTTCATCCAAGTCATTTCATTTTTCAACCAGCACAAACCTAAAGAAATACCTGAAGGTCACCACCACCACCAAGGTCACCACCACCAAGGTCACCACCACCAAGGTCACCACCACCAATGTCACCACCACTACCATCAAGGTTACCACTACCACCAAGGTCACCACTACTGCCAAGGTCATCATCACCACCAAGGTCCCCACCATCACCAAGGTCTCACTACCAAGGTCACCATCACTACCAAGGTCACCATCACTACTAAGTCATCACCACCACTACCAAGGTCACCACCACCACTATCAAGGTCACTACTGCTTCCAAGGTCACCACCACTACTAAGGTCACTACCACTACCAGGGTCCCCACCACTACCAAGGTCACTACCACTACCAAGGTCACCACCACCACTACCATGGTCGCCACCACCACTAACAAGGTCACCGCCACCACTACCAAGGTCACCACCACCACCAAAATCACCACTACTACCAAGGCCACCACCACCACCAAGGTCATCATCACCACCAACAAGGTCACTACCGCCACCAAAATCACCACCACTACCAAGGTCATCACCACCACCACCAAGGTCACCATCATTACGAAGGTCACCACCGCTACCAAGGTCACCACTACCACTACCAAGGTCACCACCGACACCAAGGTCACCATCACCAAGGTCACCACTACCAAGGTCACCATCACCAAGGTCACCCCCACTACCAAGGCCACCACCACCACCAAGGTCGCCGCCACTACCAAGATCACCTCTGCTACCAAGGTCACCATCACTACTAAGGTCACCACCGGCACCAAGGTCACCACCAACAAGGTCACCACCACTGCCAAGATGACCACCACTACCAAGGTCACCAACACGAAGGTCACCACCACCACTAAGGTCACCACCACTACCAAGATGACCACCACCACCAAGGTCACCACCACTAATGTCACCACCACCAAGGTCACCACCACCAAGGTCACCACCACCAAGGTCACCACCACCAAGGTCACCACCACCAAGATCACCGCCACCAAGGTCACCACCACCAAGGTCACCACCACCAAGGTCACCACCAACAAGGTCACCACCACCAAGGTCACCGCCACCAAGGTCACCACCACCAAGGTCACCGCCACCAAGGTCACCACCAAGGTCACCACCAACAAGGTCACCACCAACAAGGTCACCACCACCAAGGTCACCACCACCAAGGTCACCACCACCAAGGTCACCGCCACCAAGGTCACCACCAAGGTCACCACCAACAAGGTCACCACCAACAACGTCACCACCACCAAGGTCACCACCACCAAGGTCACCACCACCAAGGTCACCGCCACCAAGGTCACCACCAAGGTCACCACCAACAAGGTCACCACCACCAAGGTCACCACCACCAAGGTCACCACTCCTACGATCATAGCGCTCCACACATTGTCAAATGTCAAATGTTGCAAAGGTGTGTTAAGTGTTGCAAAAGTGTTGCAAATCACTATAGAATTACTATCATCAATTACACAGCGGATATTTTAATTACCTACGATGAAGATAAATTTAAAACACAAAACACACACACACACACACACACACACACACACACACACACACACACACACACACACACACACACACACACACACACACACACACATATATATATAATATATATATACATAATATATATAATATATATATATATAATATATATAATATATATATATGTATATATATATTTTTTTTTATTTTTTTTTCAACAAGTCGGTCGTCTCCCACCGAGGCAGGGTGACCCAAAAAAGAAAGAAAATCCTCAAAAAGAAAATACTTTCATCATCATTCAACACTTTCACCACACTCACACATTATCACTGCTTTTGCAGAGGTGCTCAGAACACAACAGTTTAGAAGCATATACGTATAAAGATACACAACATATCCCTCCAAACAGTCAATATCCCAAACCCCTCCTTTAAAGTGCAGGCATTGTACTTCCCATTTCCAGGACTCAAGTCCGACTATATGAACATAACCGGTTTCCCTGAATCCCTTCACTAAATATTACCCTGCTCACACTCCAACAGATCGTCAGGTCCCAAGTATCATTCGCCTCCATTCACTCCTATCTAACACGCTCATGCACGCTTGCTGGAAGTCCAAGCCCCTAGCCCACAAAACCTCCTTTACCCCCTCTTTCCAACCCTTTCGAGGACGACCCCTACCCCTCCTTCCTTCCCCTATAGATTTATATGCTTTCCATGTCATTCTACTTTGATCCATTCTCTCTAAATGACCAAACCACCTCAACAACCCCTCTTCTGCCCTCTGACTAATGCTTTTATTAACTCCACACCTTCTCCTAATTTCCACACTCCGAATTTTCTGCATAATATTTACACCACACATTGCCCTTAGACAGGACATCTCCACTGCCTTCAACCGTCTCCTCGCTGCTGCATTTACCACCCAAGCTTCACATCCATATAAGAGTGTTGGTACTACTATACTTTCATACATTCCCTTCTTTGCCTACATAGATAACGTTTTTTGACTCCACATATACCTCAACGCACCACTCACCTTTTTTCCCTCATCAATTCTATGATTAACCTCATCCTTCATAAATCCATCCGCCGACACGTCAATTCCCAAGTATCTGAAAACATTCACTTCTTCCATACTCCTCCTCCCCAATTTGATATCCATTTTTTCTTTTCTAAATCGTTTGATACCCTCATCACCTTACTCTTTTCTATGTTCACTTTCAACTTTCTACCTTTACACACATTCTCAAACTCATCTGGTACAATACCCTGGCTGGTACAATTTCTACAATACCCTGGCTGGTACAATACCTACAATACCCTGGCTGGTACAATACCCTGGCTGGTACAATACCTACAATACCCTGGCTGGTACAATACCTACAATACCCTGGCTGATACAATATCTACAATACCCTGGCTGGTACAATACCTACAATACCCTGGCTGGTACAATACCTACAATACCCTGGCTGGTACAATATCTGCAATACTCTGGCTGGTACAATGCCTACAATACCCTGGCTGGTACAATACCTACAATACCCTGGTTGGTACAATACCTACAACACCTTGGCTTGAATTATACCTACAATACCCTGGCTGGTACAGTACCTACAGTACCCCGGCTGGCACAATACCTAAAATACCCTGGCTGGTACAATACCTACAATACCCTGGCTGGTACAATACCTACAATACCCTGGTTGGTACAATACCTACAGTACCCAGGCTTGTACAGTGCCTTCAGCACCCTGGCTGGAACAATGTCCACAATACCCTGGATGAACAACACGTACAATACCCTGGTTAGAACAATACCTACAATACCCTGGCCGGACCAATACCTACTATGTGGGTAAAACATCCGTCTGAGCGGACAGTGGAAGATCCATCTGAACTTGTCTTAATGCCGTGATAGGTCCTTCAGTTTCTTTCTAGAGGCTTGCGTAGGTCTTAAACTCTGGGGACGTATCGTGGAGATGTTCTGTGAATCCGGCTCTGGGTTGGGATCTCAGTGAATCCGGCTTTATGTAGGGGGTCTCTAAATCCGGCTCTATTCCAGCGGAAGGCCTCGGTCAGATGGGGAAAAGCTCCAGTGGCGGGTCTTTATATGACTAAGACCCGAGTCAGAAAACACTTGTCCTGTTTCCTGACGAATCTTACCTAACTTAACCTCTATGGCGGAAAGAAGGAGAATAATTACTGTCATTTAGTCGGGTATGAGGAAAAAAGAGGACAAAGTCAGTGGACAGACTAACGTAGAGGAGACGAGAGTACGCAGTCACAACGTCACCGGTTTCTGATGGGTTAATAAAGGGTTTAAAGCCTATCCACTACACGAGTCATGACGGCTGTGTATCATCTTTTTACCCCCAGTCAAGGATACTTTAATGCCTGAGATAGGCGTACACTTGGAGTTACATACCACTCAGTGTCAATATCCTGAGCAACCACCGTGTTCAGCAGCGGTAAGCCAGCAGCGGCGGCGACGGCGGCCGTGGCCTGGTACAGCGCGGGATAGAAATGGTATAAAATACCGACACGATGGAGAGAGACAAATACAATAAGAAGATTCTTTATTGACAACGTTGAGCCCACACTGTGGGATTTATCGAGTCACAAGTACGATTTGTTTATGACTTGATGAAATCCACTTTGTCAATATAATACAGAGGTGTATTAGAATTAATAACTGTGCTTCTACCTTACAAGTTGAGCTGGTGATCATGCTTCTGGAAACTACAGTTACCGGTAGTGTAATTTTCTGACTCCCTATTTGTATTAACTGCTCGAAATTACCTGAGATCTAAATGTACATTGCTACGTATAAAGCAATATAGATATACACAAATTATTAAAAATGTTTTTAAAATTTTATTAAGTCCCTCTCTAGTAGGCTTCGGAAGCATGATAAATTAATAACCTGGCAAAACTAGCCCCCCCAAAATGTCGATAATAATAATAATAATAATAATAATAATATCTTTATTTCCCCAAGTACATGTACAGGGTATACAGGCCTAGCTGACATCTATGACATACTATTATATAGAAAGCCACTTGTTATGCAGAGCATTTCGGACAAATTAGGTCAATATAGGTAGTAGGTTGGTAGACAGCAACCACCCAGGGAAGTACTACCGTCCTGCCAGATGACTGTGAAACAAAAACCTGTAACTGTTTTGCATGATGGTAGGATTGCTGGTTTCTTTTTCTGTCTCATAAACACGCTAGAAAACAGGGATATTTTGCTACTCCTACTTACACTTTGGTCACACTTCACAGACACGCACATGCATATATATGTATACATACATCTAGGTTTTTCTCCTTTTTCTAAATAGTTCTTGTTCTTTTTTATTTCTTCTATTGTCCATGGGGAAGTGGAAGAGAGTCTTTCCTCCGTAAGCCATGCGTGTCGTATGAGGCGACTAAAATGCCGGGAGCAATGGGCTAGTAACCCCTTCTCCTGTATACATTTACTAAAAAAGAGAAGAAGAAAAACTTTATAAAACTGGGATGCTTAAATGTGCGTGGATGTAGTGCGGATGACAAGAAACAGATGATTGCTGATGTTATGAATGGAAAGAAGTTGGATGTCCTGGCTCTAAGCGAAACAAAGCTGAAGGGGGTAGGAGAGTTTCAGTGGGGGGAAATAAATGGGATTAAATCTGGAGTATCTGAGAGAGTTAGAGCAAAGGAAGGGGTAGCAGTAATGTTAAATGATCAGTTATGGAAGGAGAAAAGAGAATATGAATGTGTAAATTCAAGAATTATGTGGATTAAAGTAAAGGTTGGATGCGAGAAGTGGGTCATAATAAGCGTGTATGCACCTGGAGAAGAGAGGAATGCAGAGGAGAGAGAGAGATTTTGGGAGATGTTAAGTGAATGTATAGGAGCCTTTGAACCAAGTGAGAGAGTAATTGTGGTAGGGGACCTGAATGCTAAAGTAGGAGAAACTTTTAGAGAGGGTGTGGTAGGTAAGTTTGGGGTGCCAGGTGTAAATGATAATGGGAGCCCTTTGATTGAACTTTGTATAGAAAGGGGTTTAGTTATAGGTAATACATATTTTAAGAAAAAGAGGATAAATAAGTATACACGATATGATGTAGGGCGAAATGACAGTAGTTTGTTGGATTATGTATTGGTAGATAAAAGACTGTTGAGTAGACTTCAGGATGTACATGTTTATAGAGGGGCCACAGATATATCAGATCACTTTCTAGTTGTAGCTACACTGAGAGTAAAAGGTAGATGGGATACAAGGAGAATAGAAGCATCAGGGTTAGAGAGAGGTGAAGGTTTATAAACTAAAAGAGGAGGCAGTTAGGGAAAGATATAAACAGCTATTGGAGGATAGATGGGCTAATGAGAGCATAGGCAATGGGGTCGAAGAGGTATGGGGTAGGTTTAAAAATGTAGTGTTAGAGTGTTCAGCAGAAGTTTGTGGTTACAGGAAAGTGGGTGCAGGAGGGAAGAGGAGCGATTGGTGGAATGATGATGTAAAGAGAGTAGTAAGGGAGAAAAAGTTAGCATATGAGAAGTTTTTACAAAGTAGAAGTGATGCAAGGAGGGAAGAGTATATGGAGAAAAAGAGAGAGGTTAAGAGAGTGGTGAAGCAATGTAAAAAGAGAGCAAATGAGAGAGTGGGTGAGATGTTATCAACAAATTTTGTTGAAAATAAGAAAAAGTTTTGGAGTGAGATTAACAAGTTAAGAAAGCCTAGAGAACAAATGGATTTGTCAGTTAAAAATAGGAGAGGAGAGTTATTAAATGGAGAGTTAGAGGTATTGGGAAGATGGAGGGAATATTTTGAGGAATTGTTAAATGTTGATGAAGATAGGGAAGCTGTGATTTCGTGTATAGGGCAAGGAGGAATAACATCTTGTAGGAGTGAGGAAGAGCCAGTTGTGAGTGTGGGGGAAGTTCGTGAGGCAGTAGGTAAAATGAAAGGGGGTAAGGCAGCCGGGATTGATGGGATAAAGATAGAAATGTTAAAAGCAGGTGGGGATATAGTTTTGGAGTGGTTGGTGCAATTATTTAATAAATGTATGGAAGAGGGTAAGGTACCTAGGGATTGGCAGAGAGCATGCATAGTTCCTTTGTATAAAGGCAAAGGGGATAAAAGAGAGTGCAAAAATTATAGGGGGATAAGTCTGTTGAGTGTACCTGGTAAAGTGTATGGTAGAGTTATAATTGAAAGAATTAAGAGTAAGACGGAGAATAGGATAGCAGATGAACAAGGAGGCTTTAGGAAAGGTAGGGGGTGTGTGGACCAGGTGTTTACAGTGAAACATATAAGTGAACAGTATTTAGATAAGGCTAAAGAGGTCTTTGTGGCATTTATGGATTTGGAAAAGGCGTATGACAGGGTGGATAGGGGGGCAATGTGGCAAATGTTGCAAGTGTATGGTGTAGGAGGTAGGTTACTGAAAGCAGTGAAGAGTTTTTACGAGGATAGTGAGGCTCAAGTTAGAGTATGTAGGAAAGAGGGAAATTTTTTCCCAGTAAAAGTAGGCCTTAGACAAGGATGTGTGATGTCACCGTGGTTGTTTAATATATTTATAGATGGGGTTGTAAGAGAAGTAAATGCGAGGGTCTTGGCAAGAGGCGTGGAGTTAAAAGATAAAGAATCACACACAAAGTGGGAGTTGTCACAGCTGCTCTTTGCTGATGACACTGTGCTCTTGGGAGATTCTGAAGAGAAGCTGCAGAGATTGGTGGATGAATTTGGTAGGGTGTGCAAAAGAAGAAAATTAAAGGTGAATACAGGAAAGAGTAAGGTTATGAGGATAACAAAAAGATTAGGTGATGAAAGATTGAATATCAGATTGGAGGGAGAGAGTATGGAGGAGGTGAATGTATTCAGATATTTGGGAGTGGACGTGTCAGCGGATGGGTCTATGAAAGATGAGGTGAATCATAGAATTGATGAGGGAAAAAGAGTGAGTGGTGCACTTAGGAGTCTGTGGAGACAAAGAACTTTGTCCTTGGAGGCAAAGAGGGGAATGTATGAGAGTATAGTTTTACCAACGCTCTTATATGGGTGTGAAGCGTGGGTGATGAATGTTGCAGCGAGGAGAAGGCTGGAGGCAGTGGAGATGTCATGTCTGAGGGCAATGTGTGGTGTGAATATAATGCAGAGAATTCGTAGTTTGGAAGTTAGGAGGAGGTGCGGGATTACCAAAACTGTTGTCCAGAGGGCTGAGGAAGGGTTGTTGAGGTGGTTCGGACATGTAGAGAGAATGGAGCGAAACAGAATGACTTCAAGAGTGTATCAGTCTGTAGTGGAAGGAAGGCGGGGTAGGGGTCGGCCTAGGAAGGGTTGGAGGGAAGGGGTAAAGGAGGTTTTGTGTGCGAGGGGCTTGGACTTCCAGCAGGCATGCGTGAGCGTGTTTGATAGGAGTGAATGGAGACAAATGGTTTTTAATACTTGACGTGCTGTTGGAGTGTGAGCAAAGTAACATTTATGAAGGGATTCAGGGAAACCGGCAGGCCGGACTTGAGTCCTGGAGATGGGAAGTACAGTGCCTGCACTCTGAAGGAGGGGTGTTAATGTTGCAGTTTAAAAACTGTAGTGTAAAGCACCCTTCTGGCAAGACAGTGATGGAGTGAATGATGGTGAAAGTTTTTCTTTTTCGGGCCACCCTGCCTTGGTGGGAATCGGCCAGTGTGATAATAAAAAAAAATAATAAAAAATAATTTTGATAATTGTTTGACAACAATTAGCAAACGAGTTTGAAGAAAGTACAACATTATTTATAGGCGTATCATATCAGGATGTGTCAAGTACAACATGTCTGTGGAGAAAGTAAGAAGATCAGTAGGTAGCAATACGTTGTTACTGTTAGGCTGTATGTCTGACACTACGGTCTGTATGGAAGGAACAGTGACATGACATGTGAAGTGTGTGGACAGAGTCAAGGCCACATACTGGAACACTATATCTAAGTGTGTCCAAGCATCGGGCCTTCAGACACATCTTCAGACAGATCCTACAGGATATGACAAAGCACTTCATGGCAAATGGTAATATGTGTGAAATCTTGATGAATGGACTGTTATCTTTAGAGATTGTATCTTCATATTGTATTGTGTTGATTGGCTAGGTGAAAAAAAAATGTAATATATGAAATGACTATTTTTAAAGATGTAAAAATATCCATTGGGGCACTAATTAAGACCTATTATTACCTTTATATTCCTTTTATTTTTTTGCTCTACCGTTCACAGGATGAACATGGGATGCACAATAAGCTAGCCTCTCAGGCGGCTCACATTAGTAATTAAAGATGTTTACAAGAGTCCATTCTAGGTTAGGTTAGGTAATGTTTGTTAGGAACCAGGACAAGTGTTTCCTGACGCGGGCCTTAGCCATATGATGACCCACAAATGGAGCTTTTGGTCATCTGACTGACGCTTTCCCCTGGCTTACCGGTCCACCCATTTAAAAATTAGAATTATGATTATAACTATTAAAACAGGTAGTCGATTCTAGAAATGGCTCTTAATAAGCCAAGAAGATGGATAGATAATTTTGACAAAGGACCAGCACATGGAGAGGCTATGATCTTTAACATGACGGAGAGGAGCGGTTGTAGAATGATGATAATAAAGATGAGAGGAACAAGCTGCCAAGAGGAACCTTCAGAATCGAAAATTGAGGATCAAAGATAGAGGAGAATTGTACATGGTAGGAAATATGAATGGCAAATGTGGCAGATGATCCTGGCACTTTAATTAATGTCTCTCTCACTCTATCTGTCTGTCTGTCTCTCTCTCTCTCTCTCCTGTGCTTCTTTAATCTGTCAGAAAGAGAGCAGCATATTTTTACCATTACACCGGAGCCATAAACTCAGTAGACGCAGGAAGTATCGGTTGGAAGAAACGATGAATACCTGGAAAATACAGTGGAACCTCTGGTCGCGAACGCTTCCGAACACGATCAAATCGGTTCACGACCAAAAAATTAGCAAAATTTTTGCATCTCGTCACGAACACATAATCGGATGACGAACAAACACAGCATCGCCAATTTTTACATTCCACGCCTTTTTTTTTTTTTTTTTTTTTTTTTTCATGCACCAATTTTCCCTACTTCCTGTTGTTTGTGTACTCCTAACAAAGACCCTCGCCATATAGTCGGTCTCGGTCAGACATGGGTTCATTCGCTGAGAACTCGAGGAGAAGGGATAAAGTACCATACTTTTATCCCCTCCTGGGTACTTATATTAGAGACCACGTAGCGTAGTACAGTGCTAACTGTGATATACACTCGTAATGCACCATAAAACTAAGCAAGTAAGTTTATTCAGGTATACACAATACAGTTACTACATAGAATATCATACATAGCAGCTTATGTGTAGAGAACCTAGGATAACCTAAAAGTCAGACAGTGACTTATTTTCTTGATTTTTTTTTCAGTGAGCGCTCGTTTTCGTCAGTTATCTCGGAAGTAAGTTCTTCATAAATTACAGTAATTACAACCGTGATAAATTCGGACTAGCAATGTTTTATCAGCAGGTAGTGCACAAACAGCTTCTCGCCGTGCCAGTACCCGGCTAGGGCTTGACATGTATGATTTTTGGTAAATATTTTTTTCTCAGTTATTTGTTGGGCTATCTTATTGAAACTTGGGTAATGTATGATGGAAAGATGATTCTTAATGTAAACGAAAAACGAAAGAAATCGGAAGATAATTAACGGTTCGTAGAGGCCTAGAACAGACTCATGCAATATTAGTTTTCTCTGTTGTTCAAAGTTTTATCAGCGTTATTCAAGGTTTTTACATTTAGTTTACTATTGCACTGTGCCTTCTATGGTATAATTAACTATTTTTGTGCTTAAAAATATTAAAAAACAATATTTATATACAGTTCGTAGGGGTCTGGAACTGATTAATCGTATTTACATACAATCCAATGGGGAAATTAGGTTCGGGTCACGACCAAATCGGGTCGCGACCAGAGTATTGGAACGAATTATGGTCGCGACCAGAGTATTGGAACGAATTATGGTCGTGACCAGAGGTTCCACTGTACCTCGATGGTGTTCCGTGGGTCAACACCCCCGCGGCCCGGTCCATGATCAGGCCTCCCGATGGACCAGAGAATGATCAACCATAAGACATCCATATGACGAAGGATGTTATAAAGATCTTGTATACAGAAATAAAGGAAAAGTCCATGATCAGGCCTCCCGATGGACCAGAGAATGATCAACCATAAGACATCCATATGACGAAGGATGTTATAAAGATCTTGTATACAGAAATAAAGGAAAAATGAGTAAAGGAGTCTTAACAGAGGAAGTGAAGGTATGAGAGATAGGATGTTCCAGAGAGGGGACACAGGGACAAGGGGTCACAACTGGAAGCTGAAGACTCAGACGAGTCACAGGGACGTTAGGAAGTATTTCTTCAGTCATAGAGTTGTCAGCAAGTGGAATAGCCTAGCAAGTGAAGTAGTGGAGGCAGGAACCATACATAGTTTTAAGAAGAGGTATGACAAAGCTCAGGAAGCAGAGAGAGAGAGGATCCAGTAGCGATCAGTGAAGAGGCGGGGCCAGGAGCTGAGTCTCGACCCCTGCAACCACAATTAGGTGAGTACAATTATGTGAGTACACACACACACACACACATACACAAACCTAACCTAACACATTAGCTCATAAATCCCCCCCCACCACACACGCATTTTTACGATAAGCTGAAGCAGCTAGAACATCCCAACAGGATAAAAATAAAATGGGCTCTCAAAAGGGAGGACATAAAGGCAAGGGAACCGATGATGGCTGGTCGGAAAAGGAAGAATGGGTAGAACGGCTCAAGAACAAAATGGAACAACAATGGGAGAAAAAGTTAAATGAGCTTTGCAATAACATGTTAGAGCAAATATCTGCAGAGAGCAAGAAGTGGGAATCACGAGCTGTAGTAGCTGAGGCAAAGATACAGAGATTGGAGGAAGAAATGGATGTGCTGAAGAAGGACCTAAAGATGAGGTCTGAAAGGAGCAAGATGACTGAAATGGGAACATCAGCAGGCAGCGAGAGGACTGAAGGAGGGGATGGAGCTAAGCAGTCTTTTGCAGCAGTAATATCAGGCCATCATGGTGTCTGGGAGATGATTAGGGAAACTGCAAAGGAGATGCTTAAATCAGATCCAGAGATACAGAGGGAAAAGAAATGGGAAGAGGAGAGGAAGAGGTCAATAATTATTCATGGGCTTCAGGAGGTTGAAGGGCAGACCTATGATGAAAGAAAGCATTGGGAGAAAACATAGATTAAGAACATCATTGCAATAACAGGAGAGAGGGACATGTCTCAGGTAGAAAATTTTCACAGACTTGGGGGTATTCGAGAGAAAAAAAATCGACCAATCAGACTGACATTCAAGACAGATGTGGTATGGAACAGGATACTACAACAGAAACCACTGTTAAAAGACTCTCCAGATTATCAAAAAGTGTTCCTCAATCGAGACAGAACACGAAAGGAAAGGGAACAACTGAAATTGAGAGCAAGACAAAACCAGTGGAAGGAAAGAGAGACAGGACAGGCAACGACAGACAGGAAAGCTCAGCCTTTGGGTGAACATCAAACACAAATGCTTACAGAAACCTCTCAACCCCTGTCACCACATATCAACAAAACACAGTAAACAGAAACCAACCTCACTCCATAGCCACCCTAAGCACTAATTCCACAATCACAGCAGCCTCCCATAATATTGTGCCCTGCCTCCCATTCTCCCAGCCTGCACCTTCCTCTTCCATCTCCCAAAATACAGTAATGGAAAGGAAGCTAAAGGTATGGTACACCAATGCAGATGGAATAACAAATAAGAGTGAAGAGTGGCAAGAACACATCATTGATGCATCACTTGACATCATAGCACTAACAGAAACAAAACTTACAGGGATGATAACAGATGCAATTTTTCCACCTGGATATCAGATTATGAGGAAAAACAGAGGAGGGGGAGGAGTAGCATTGCTCATAAAAAACGGTGGAGGTTTGAGAAGATGGGAGGAATGGAAAGAAGGGAAACATTGTAGGAACACTTCAAACTGGGGATCCAAATGTGATGATAGCACTGATGTATAACCCACCACTTAATAGCAGGAGAACAGAAGAGTATGATGTGCACAATAGGGCAATGGTGGATACACTAGCTGAAGCGGCCAGGAAGGCTCTTATGAGTAGGACAAAATTGCTTATAATGGGGATTTTAATAATAAAGAGATTGACTGGGTAAACCTAGAGCCACATGGGGGACCAGAAACATGGAGGGCTAAGATGTTGGAGACTGTATTGGAGTACTTCATGCACCAACATGTTAGGGATACAACCAGAGAGAGAGGAGAGGATGTTGCAGCAAGGCTGCATCTAATATTCACCTTGGCGCTAGTGATCATGATGTCCTGAGTTTTGAATATCTTGTCGAGTTAACAGTGGAGAATGGAGCAGCACGAGAACAAAGAGAGAAACCGAACTTCAAAAAAGGGGACTACATATGATTGAGAAGTTTCCTGCATGATGTGCAATGGGAAAGAGAACTAGATGGAAAGACAGTAAGTGAAATGATGGAAATGATGACCACTAAGTGCAGGGAGGCAGAGGAATGGTTCATACCAAAGGGCAACAGAGAAATTGGTAAGACCAGAGTGAGCCCATGGTTTAATTGGAGGTGTAAAGAGGCCAAAGCCAAGTGTGCTAGAGCATCGAAAAGGTATAGAAAGCAAAGGACTCAAGAAAACAAGGAGTTGAGCAGAAGAACCAGAAACGAATATGCAGGGATAAGGAGAGAGGCCCAGAGACAATACGAGAACGACATAGCATCAAAAGCCAAATCTGAACCAAAGTTGTTATACAGTCACATTAGGAGAAAAACAACAGTCAAGGACCAGGTAATCAGGCTGAGGAAAGAAGGAGGGGAGCTGATGAAGAGTGACCAAGAAGTTTGTGATGAACTAAACAAAAGATTTAGAGAAGTATTCACAACAGAGTCAGGAATGCTTCCAGCAAACTGTGGAGGTAGGGTGCACCAGCAGGCGCTGGACACAATACGCATAACCAAGGTAGAGGTGAAGAAACTGCTAGACGAACTCGATACCTGGAAGGCAGTGGGTCCAGATAACATATCTCCATGGATACTGAGAGAGGGAGCAGAGGAACTGTATGTGCCGCTAGCAGCAATCTTCAGTAAATCTATCGAAACAGGGCAGTTGCCTGAGGCGTGGAAGAGAAGCACATGTAGTTCCAATTTTTAAGAAAGGGGACAGACAGGCAGCATTAAACTACAGACCAGTGTCACTGACTTGTATAGTATGTAAAATCATGGAAAAGATTATCAGGAGAAAAGTAGTGGAACGCATTGAAAAGATTGGGCTCGTACATGGCAGTCAGCACGGCTTCAGAGATGGGAAATCCTGTGTCACAAATCTACTTGAGTTCTACGATAAGGTAACAGAAGTAAGACAGGAGAGAGAGGGATGGGTAGATTGCATCTTTTTAGACTGCAAGAAAGCTTTTGACACAGTACCACACAAGAGACTGGTGCAAAAATTAGAGGAGCAGGCAGGAATAACGGGGAAAGTACTGCAATGGACCAGGGAATACCTGACAGGAAGGAAACAACGAGTATTGGTACGTGCTGAAGTGTCGAAGTGGGCGAATGTGTCGAGTGGGGTTCCACAAGGTTCAGTCTTAGGCCCGGTGCTGTTTCTTGTATACGTGAATGACATGGTGGAAGGAATAGATTCAGAAGTGTCACTGTTCGCTGATGAGGAGAATGCAAGTGGGCGAGGATCAGTTAAGAGTACAAGGGGATCTGGACAAACTACAAGTATGGTCCGACAAATGGCTCCTGGAGTTTAACCGCAGTAAGTGTAAGGTCATGGAGATTGGGGAAGGACACAGAAGACCGCAGACGGAGTGCAGGTTAGGAAACCAACAGTTGCAGACGTCAATTAAAGAAAAGGATCTTGAGGTAAGCATTATAACGAACATGTCGCCGCCTGAGGCACACATCAATCAAATAACTGCTGCAGCATATGGGAGATTGGCAAACCTGAGATTGGCGTTTAGACATCTGAGTAAGGAGTCATTCGTGACATTGTACACAGTGTACGTAAGGCCTATACTGGAATATGCAGTGTCAGTATGGAACCCTCACTTAGTCAAACACGTCACGAAACTGGAGAAAGTGCAAAAAATTGCAACACGATTAGTCCCGGAACTGAGGGGTATGTCTTATGAGGAGAGGTTAAGGGAACTCAACCTGATGACACTAGAGGATAGGAGGGATAGAGGGGACATGATAACAACGTATAAAATACTAAGAGGCATTGACGAGGTGGACAAGGATCGAATGTTTCAGAGATGGGATACAGAAACAAGGGGACACAATTGGAAGCTGAAAACCCAGATGAGTCATAGGGATGTTAGGAAGTATTTCTTTTGTCTTAGAGTTGTCAGGAACTGGAATAATCTGGAGAGTGAAGTAGTGGAAGCAAGTTCCATAAATAGCTTTAAGAAGAGGTATGACAAAGATCATGGAGCAGGGAGAGAGTGAATTAGTATCGACCAGTGAAGAGGCGGGGCTAGGAGCTATGAATCGACCCCTGCAACCACATATAGGTGAGTACATATAGGTGAGTACACACATTTGATCAAAAAGAATCGCAGTTCAGGTGAGGTTTTAGTTACGCTTTGCTTTTTAATTTAAATAAATGAGGGGAGAGGGAAAGCGTTAAGCCCATAGGGGCACACAGCGCCTCTGGGAGTGGGAGATATTCAGTTTGAATCCCAGGAAGAAGTCAGATACAATGCCTTTGATCAAGAAAACTACTAAGATGGGTGTTTACGTAATACACAGTTCAACAATTATTGCTTTGTGGATTAACACAACGAAATCACACGAATATTCATGTCTTGATGACGCAACAAGAATACTCGTTAATCTTCAGAAAGAAATATTCGGTCATGGAGCACTGAAGGTGAAATAATTAAATAATAAATACTCATTGATAACGCCATCCAGTCTGCACACACAGTTAACCTTACTAACTCATAACAAAAGAAATACTTTTGAATTTCTTAGTCATAATATTGGCTCCGAATTACACCATAGAAAGTGTTGACTTGTCATTCATGGAACATAATAGATTTGTTTCTCCAAGCCTACATTTTTTTTTTTGGGGGGGAAACGAGAAAAATGTTATTTATCCTTTAGCGAAACTAAGAACCATGTTATTTGTACATGTAGACATGTGAAAACAATGAGAATGATATATGTTCGTACTGAAAATTGGTTTTCAGTGGTCACTTCGAAAGACAAGATGATCCCAATAAGGTCCTCACAGATCACACGAGTACATTGCAAGTGTGCGGATGTAATCGGTTCAACTCTACTGACTGAACCTTAACTTACAAACGTGAAACTATGAAAATCGTGAAAGGTAATAATACGAATCTTCACTCCAATTGTTTATATTGTTTTTTCAGATTACACGACACAGAGCTGAACAGATTCAGCCAGGTGGAAGGGCACACTAGGGTGGGAGGGTGGCACTAGGGTGGGAGGATGGCACTAGGGTGGGAGGATGGCACTAGGGTGAGAGGGCAGCACTAGGGTGGGAGGGCAGCACTGTGGTGGGAGGGTGGCACTATGGTGGAAGGGCAGCACTATGGTGAAAGAGTGGCACTAGGGTGGGAGGGTGTCATTATAGTGGGATTGCAGCACTAGGGTGGGAGGGCAGCACTAGGGTGGGAGGGCAGCACTATGGTGGGAGGGTGACACTAGGGTGGGAGGGCAGCACTAGGGTGGGAGGGCAGCACTATGGTGGGCGGGTGACACTAGGGTAGGAGGGTGGCACTAGGGTGGGAGGGCAGCACTTGGGTGGGAGGGTGGCACTAGGGTAGGAGGGTGGCACTAGGGTGGGAGGATGGCACTAGGGTGGGAGGGTGTCATTATAGTGGGATTGCAGCACTAGGGTGGGAGGGCAGCACTAGGGTGGGAGGGCAGCACTATGGTGGGAGGGTGACACTAGGGTGGGAGGGCAGCACTATGGTGGGAGGGTGACACTAGGGTAGGAGGGCAGCACTAGGGTGGGAGGGCAGCACTAGGGTGGGAGGGCAGCACTATGGTGGGAGGGTGGCACTAGGAAGGGAGAGCAGCACTAGGGTGGGAGACCAGCACTAGGGTGGGAGGGCAGCACTATGGTGGGAGGGTGGCACTAGGAAGGGAGGGCAGCACTAGAGTGCGAGGGCAGCACTAGGGTGGGAGGGCAGCACTTGGGTGGGAGGGTGGCACTAGGAAGGGAGGGCAGCACTAGAGTGCGAGGGCAGCACTAGGGTGGGAGGGCAGCACTTGGGTGGGAGGGTGGCACTAGGGTAGGAGGGTGGCACTAGGGTGGGAGGATGGCACTAGGGTGGGAGGGTGGCATTAAAGTGGGATTGCAGCACTAGGGTGGGAGGGCAGCACTAGGGTGGGAGGGCAGCACTATGGTGGGAGGGTGATACTAGGGTGGGAGGGCAGCACTAGGGTGGGAGGGCAGCACTGTGGTGGGAGGGTGACACTAGGGTGGGAGGGCAGCATTAGGGTAGGAGGGCAGCACTAGGGTGGGAGGGCAGCACTAGGGTGGGAGGGTGGCACTAGGAAGGGAGGGCAGCACTAGGGTGGAAGACCAGCACTAGGGTGGGAGGGCAGCACTAGGGTGGGAGGGCAGCACTATGGTAGGAGGGTGGCACTAGGAAGGGAGGGCAGCTAGGGTGCGAGGGCAGCACTAGGGTGGGAGGGCAGCACTTGGGTGGGAGGGTAGCACTAGGGTAGGAGGGTGGCACTAGGGTGGGAGGATGACACTAGGGTGGGAGGGTGGCATTAGAGTGGGATTGCAGCCATAGGGTGGGAGGGCAGCACTAGGGTGGGAGGGTGACACTAGGGTGGGAGGGCAGCACTAGGGTGGGAGGGCAGCACTATGGTGGGAGGGTGACACTAGGGTGGGAGGGCAGCATTAGGGTAGGAGGGCAGCACTAGGGTGGGAGGGCAGCACTAGGGTGGAAGGGCAGCACTATGGTGGGAGGGTGACACTAGGAAAGGAGGGCAGCACTAGGGAGGGAGGGCAGCACTTGGGTGGGAGGGTGGCACTAGGGTTGGAGGGTGTCACTAGGGTGGGTGGGTGGCACTAGGGTGGGAGTTTGGCACTAGGGTGGTAGTTGTGCACTAGGGTGGGAGTTTGTCACTAGGGTGGGAGTTTGTCACTAGGGTGGGAGTTTGTCACTAGGGTGGGAGTTTGGCACTAGGGTGGGAGTTTGGCACTAGGGTGGGAGTTTGTCACTAGGGTGGGAGTTTGTCACTAGGGTGGGAGTTTGCCACTAGGGTGGGAGTTTGTCACTAGGGTGGGAGTTTGGCATTAGGGTGGGAGTTTGGCACTAGGGTGGGAGTTTGTCACTAGGGTGAGAGTTTGTCACTAGGGTGGGAGTTTGTCACTAGGGTGGGAGTTTGTCACTAGGGTGGGAGTTTGGCAGTAGGGTGGGAGTTTGTCACTAGGGTGGGAGTTTGGCACTAGGGTGGGAGTTTGTCACTAGGGTGGGAGTTTGTCACTAGGGTGGGAGTTTGTCACTAGGGTGGGAGATTGTCACTAGGGTGGGAGTTTGTCACTAGGGTGGGAGTTTGGCAGTAGGGTGGGAGTTTGGCACTAGGGTGGGAGTTTGTCACTAGGGTGAGAGTTTGTCACTAGGGTGGGAGTTTGCCACTCGGGTGGGAGTTTGACACTAGGGTGGGAGTTTATCACTAGGGTGGGAGTTTGTCACTAGGGTGGGAGTTTGTCACTAGGGTGGGAGTTTGTCACTAGGGTGGGAGTTTGTCACTAGGGTGGGAGTTTGTCACTAGGGTGGGAGGGCCGTAGTAACGACAACCACAAACACTGTCCACAAATTTACACCTTCCAGGTATTCCTTAATACGACCAGCAAGACAAAACGTATCGTTTATAAGAACTTTGGTTACGATGTGTTAATATTCGTCACTGTAGGAGCCAGGGGATGTATAGCAACTATTAATGTATTGCAAATATCGCGAACAAGCGATACAAGATTTAAAACAACCACAGGGGAGGTGAATGATAGCTCTAGGCCTATCGCGATGCAATCAACACATCATCAGGAGCTTGCAATGTTGCAGGAAAGATGAGGAGGTCCAAGCAGATACGATAACATGGAGCACCTTTGCTGGAGCTCCAGCAAAGGTGCTTCCTGTGACTGTATGTGCTTGGACCTCTTCCTCTTTTCTGTAACATTACAAGCTCATGATGATGTGTTGATTGCAACACGAAGGTCCTAAAGCTATCATTCATCTCCCCTGTGGTTGTTTTGTATAGCATAATGTGTAAATATTAAACATTATTAAAAATATAAAAAAAAAAATCTTAGCGCAATATACAAAATATAGTTTACACGTAATAAAATATTGTTAAGCACAAAAGAAAGCGACTAGTATGAGGAGCATTTCGGGTATTACTCTCGAAAAAGTCACAACTGTGATTAAGAACACTAATTCCACTGTTGAAAAAGTTAATGCTGAGCTTTTTGTAATTCAGACAAATCCTCCTTTCTTTCAAGTCACTGATTTATTGCAACATTTTTTATTATTATGTTCAGTTGACATGTCTACGATTTTCTGTTTTCCCCCTCAAATTCATGTAGCATAATTTAATGAGTATTGTCCTTCCGTGGACAGGTGTTACTCTGAGGTAATACAAGTTGGTAGTGTGGACATGTATGAGCGAGGGGATGTGCGCCCCCCAGCCTGGAACTGACGGCACTGTTCCCACTGGTTACACACATACCAACAAAACAACATTCTTCTTGGAGTGACTTTTTCAGCGATAAACTCTACTAAGCCCAGATTTTATTACCAAGTCATTTAGGGGAAGAATATTTAACCCCATAACCTCTAGAAAAACCGCCAGAGATCTTTCTAGGCGGTTAATTTAGCTGTTTTCTATGAATATTTCTAGCACGAGAAATATATATATATATAGGTTACAAAACATTAGTCTGAATTGTGAAGTTGGTAGCACAACAAGAGCAAAGTGAAGACTTACCGTATATATCACGTCGTGTGGAACATGATGCTTGTGGGATGATAAAAACCAACTACAAGTTTTGTCTTGGAGGATGAGAGCATGAGTGCTGACAGAGAAGAGTGGCACTGGCACCAGTGTGTTAGGTAGTGAGGACACCATCGACCTGTCTGGCCTCCACTCTACATTCCCACCCACCGCAGATATCAACTACCACATTTCTCAAGATTTCCTTCCTTGAAATTTTCCCAGGAGAATATAAATTTTCCCGCATCAGTTAATGAGAACAAAAAGAGCATCTGCTGGAGTTGTTACAGATGCAACAATAAGTAGACGCTTACTGAGAACAGAAAAAATAATCTAAATTACTTTTCATCCTTGACAGGTAACATATGAGACTCACCTGTATGACGTCACAAACTCGGCATCAATACAAGGTATTTCCCGTCACATATGCGTATTATATATCACAAATTCTGCTCCCTGCACCCACAACTGAGTCAATAATACATTTTAATTTCACGAAATTAATTCTGGCCTTCGATACATAACATAACGGTCCATACAATAATAGAGAGGACATCTGACTGTGGTAGTGAGCCCAACGTTACGTCTTCAACATGGGTTCTCGTGTGCGTGTGTATATATATATATATATATATATATATATATATATATATATATATATATATATATATATATATATATATATATATATATATATATAAATATATATATATATAAATAAATAAAGATATAAATATATATATATATATATATATAAATATATATATATATATAAATATAAATATATATATAAATATACATATATATATATACATATATATATATATATATATATATATATATATATATATATATATAATGTCCTGGCTTTAAGTGAAACAAAGATGAAGGGGGTAGGAGAGTTTCAGTGGAGAGAAATAAATGGGATTAGGTCAGGGGTTTCAAATAGTGTTAGAGCTAAAGAAGGAGTAGCAATAATGTTGAGGGATAAGTTATGGCAGGAAAAGAGGGACTATAAATGTATTAATTCAAGGACTATGTGGAGTAAAATAAAGGTTGGATGTGAAAAGTGGGTTATAGTAAGCGTATATGCATCTGGAGAAGAGTAGTGTAGAGGAGAGAGAGAGATTTTGGGAAATGTTGAGTGAATGCGTGGGGAGTTTTGAACCAAGTGTGAGAGTACTTGTGGTTGGGGATTTCAATGTTAAAGTGTGCAAAAATGTTGTGGAGGGAGTAGTAGGTAAATTTGGGGTACCAGGGGTAAATGAAAATGGGGAGCCTTTAATTGAGCTATGTGTAGAAAGAGGTTTAGTAATAAGTAATACATATTTTATGAAGAAGAGGATAAATAAATATACAAGGTATGATATAACACATAATGAAAGTAGTTTGTTAGATTATGTATTGGTGGATAAAAGGTTGATGGGTAGGCTCCAGGATGTACACGTTTATAGAGGGGCAACTGATATATCGGATTATTATTTAGTTGTAGCTACAGTTAGAGTAAGAGGTAGATGGGAAAAGAGGAAAATGGCAACAACAAGTAAGAGGGAGGTGAGAGTGTATAAACTAAGGGAGGAGGAAGTTCGGGTGAGATAGAAGCAACTATTGGCAGAAAGGTGGACTGGTGCAAGTATGAGCAGTGAGGGGGTTGAAGAGGGTTGGAATAGTTTTAAAAATGCAGTATTAGAATGTGGGGCAGAAGTTTTGTGTTTATAGGAGGGTGGGTGCAGGAGGAAAGAGGAGTGATTGGTGGAATGATGAAGTAAAGGTTGTGATAAAAGAGAAAAAGTTAGCTTATGAGAAGTGTTTTACAAAGCAGAAGTGTTATAAGAAGAGTAGAGTATATGGAGAGTAAAAGAAAGGTGAAGAGAGTGGTGAGAGAATGGAAAAGGAGAGCAGATGATAGAGTGGGAGAGGCACTGTCAAAAATTTTTAATGAAAATAAGAAAAAAAATTGGAGTGAGTTAAACAAGTTAAGAAAGCCTAGGAAACAAATGGATTTGTTAGTTAAAAACAGAGTAGGAGAGTTAGTAGATGGGGAGATGGAGGTTTTGGGTCGATGGTGAGAATATTTTGAGGAACTTTTAAATGTCGGCGAAGAAAGGGAGGCGGTAATTTCATGCACTGGACAGGGAGGTATACCATCTTTTAGGAGTGAAGAAGAACAGGATGTGAGTGTGGGGGAGGTGCTTGAGGCATTATGTAGAATGAAAGGGGGTAAAGCAGCTGGAACTGATGGGATCATGACAGAAATGTTAAAAGCAGGGGGGATATAGTGTTGAAGTGGTTGGTATTTTTGTTTAATAAATATATGAAAGAGGGGAAGGTACCTAGAGATTGGCAAAGAGCATGTATAGTCCCTTTATATAAAGGGAAGGGGGACAAAAGAGATTGTAAAAATTATAGAGGAATAAGTTTAGTGAGTATACCAGGAAAAGTGTACGGTAGGGTTATAATTGAAAGAATTAGAGGTAAGACGGAATGCAGGATTGCGGATGAGCAAGGAGGTTTTAGAGTAGGTAGGGGATGTGTAGATCAAGTGTTTACATTGAAGCATATATGTGAACAGTATTTAGATAAAGGTAGGGAAGTTTTTATTGCATTTATGGATTTAGAAAAGGCATATGATAGAGTGGATAGGGAAGCAATGTGGCAGATGTTGCAAGTAATGGAATAGGTGGTAAGTTACTAAATGCTGTAAAGAGTTTTTATGAGGATAGTGAGGCTCAGGTTAGGGTGTGTAGAAGAGAGGGAGACTATTTCCCAGTAAAAGTAGGTCTTAGACAGAGATGTGTAATGCCACCATGGTTGTTTAATATATTTATAGATGGGGTTGTAAAAGAAGTAAATGCTAGGGTGTTCAAGAGAGGGGTGGGATTAAATTGTGGGGAATCAAATACAAAATGGAACTGACACAGTTGCTTTTTGCTGATGATACGGTGCTTATGGGAGATCTAAAGAAAAATTGCAAAGGTTAGTGGACGAGTTTGGGAGTGTGTGTAAAGGTAAAAAGTTGAAAGTGAACATAGAAAAGAGTAAGGTGATGAGGGTATCAAATGATTTAGATAAAGAAAAATTGGATATCAAATTGGGGAGGAGTATGGAAGAAGTGAATGTTTTCAGATACTTGGGAGTTGACGTGTCGGTGGATGGATTTATGAAGGATGAGGTTAATCATAGAATTGATGAGGGAAAAAAAGGCAAGTGGTGCGTTGAGGTATATGTGGAGGCAAAGAAGGGAATGTATGAAAATATAGTAGTACCAACACTCTTATATGGGTGTGAAGCTTGGGTTGTGAATGCAGCAGCGAGGAGGCGGTTGGAGGCAGTGGGGATGTCCTGTCTAAGGGCAATGTGTGGTGTAAATATTATGCAGAAAATTCGGAGTGTGGAAATTAGGAGAAGGTGTGGAGTTAATAAAAGTATTAGTCAGAGGGCTGAAGAGGGGTTGTTGAGGTGGTTTGGTCATTTACAGAGAATGAATCAAAGTAAAATGGCATGGAGAGCATTTAAATCTGTATGGGAAGGAAGGCGGGGTAGGGGTCATCCTCGAAAAGGTTGGAAGTAAGGGGTAAGGGAGATTTTGTGGGCGAGGGGCTTGGACTTCCAGCAGGCGTGCGTGAACGTGTTCGATAGGAGTGAATGGAGACGAATGGTATTTGGGACCTGACGATCTGTTGGAGTGTGAACAGGGTAATATTTAGTGAAGGGATTCAGGGAAACCGGTTATTTTTATATAGCCGGACTTGAGTCCTGGAAATGGGAAGTATAATGCCTGCACTCTAAAGGAGGGGTTCGGGATATTGACTGTTTGGAGGGATATGTTGTGTATCTTTATACGTATATGCTTCTAAGCTGTTGTGTTCTGAGCACCTCTGCAAAAACAGTGATTATGTGTGAGTGAGGTGAAAGTGTTGAATGATGATGAAAGTATTTTCTTTTTGGGAATTTTCTTTCTTTTTGGGTCACCCTGCCTCGGTGGGAGACGGCCGACTTGTTAAAAATATATATATATATATATATATATATATATATATATATATATATATATATATATATATATATATATATATATATATATATATATATATATATATGTGTGTGTGTGTGTGTGTGTACTCACCTAGTTGTACTCTCACCTAGTTGAGGTTGCGGGGGTCGAGTCCGAGCTCCTGGCCCCGCCTCTTCACTGATCGCTACTAGGTCACTCTACCTGAGCCGTGAGCTTTATCATACCTCTGCTTAAAGCTATGTATGGATCCTGCCTCCACTACATCGCTTCCCAAACTTTTCCACTTACTGACTACTCTGTGGCTGAAGAAATACTACCTAACATCCCTGTGATTCATCTGTGTCTTCAGCTTCCAACTGTGTCCCCTTGTTACTGTGTCCAATCTCTGGAACATCCTGTCTTTGTCCACCTTGTCAATTCCTCTCAGTATTTTGTATGTCGTTATCATGTCCCCCCTATCTCTCCTGTCCTCCAGTGTCGTCAGGTTGATTTCCCTTAACCTCTCCTCGTAGGACATACCTCTTAGCTCTGGGACTAGTCTTGTTGCAAACCTTTGCACTTTATCTAGTTTCTTCACGTGCTTGGCTAGGTGTGGGTTCCAAACTGGTGCCGCATACTCCAATATGGGCCTAACGTACACGGTGTACAGGGTCCTGAATGATTCCTTATTAAGATGTCGGAATGCTGTTCTGAGGTTTGCCAGGCGCCCATATGCTGCAGCAATTATTTGGTTGATGTGCACTTCAGGAGATGTGCCTGGTGTGTGTGTGTGTGCGTGTGTACTCACTTAATTGTGGTTGCAGGGGTTGAGACTCAGCTCCTGCCCCCGCCTTTTCACTGAACGCTACTAGGTTCTCTCTCTCCCTGCTCCATGAGCTTTGTCATACCTCGTCTTAAAGCTATGTATGGTTCCTGCCTCCACTACATCACTTGCTAGACTATTCCACTTGCTGACTACTCTATGACTGAATAAATACTTGATCTACATACCTCAGGTAGTTGTCCAGTTTCAAGGGATGTGTTGAAGATTGTGGTTAGTGGAACTCAAAGCGTTTCTGCTCCCTCTGTAAGGACCCACGGGGAGATGTTGTCCGGTCCCACCACCTTTGAGGTATCAATGTCCCTTAGCAGCTTCTTCACCTCATCCTCAGTTGTCTGTATGTCATCCAATACATGTTGGTATATTCCCTGTTAGTGTCCCCCTCTGTTCTGTCTTACCAGTCCTTCCTGTCTCCACTGTAAATACTTCCTTAAATCTCGTGTTGAGTTCCTCACATACCTCTTGATCGTTTTTTCTGAGTTCCCCACCTTCTTTCCTCAGCCTGATCACCTGGTCTTTGACTGTTGTCTTCCTCCTAATGTGGCTATACAGCAGTTTCAGGTCAGACTTGACTTTTGATGCTATGTTGTTTTCGTACTGTCGCTGGGCCTCCCTCCTTATCTGTGCATACTCGTTTCTGGCTGTTCGACTAATCTTCTTATTTTGCAATGACTACCTTATGTTCCTCAGACTGAATTGTACCTACTATGTAGTCCCTTTCTCCAGTCTCGTCCATGCCTTCCATTTCCTCAAATCCCCATCGATTTTTTATGAGCAGCGCAACCCTTCCTCCCCCTCTGCTCCTTCTATCTTTACTCAGGATCTGATATCTCAGTGGGAAGATTGCGTCTGGTATTGTCTCAGTGAGCTTCGTTTCTGTGACTGCTATGATGTCTGGAGACTTCTCATTGATTCTTTCATGCCACTCATATTTATTCGTTATTCCATCAGCGTTCGTGTACCAAACCTTCAGCTTCTTTTCTGTCACTGTGGTCCTGGGAGAATATTGGGGTTGGGGAAGCGGGAGCATTGGAGGGAGCCTATGGGGAGTTGCAGTATGGGTGAGGTTTGTAATGAAAGGGGTGGGGGCAGAGTGCCCACAGGGGGCTGCTGTAGGGGTGGGGTTTGTGTGTGTGTGTGTGTGTGTGTGTGTGTGTGTGTGTGTGTGTGTGTGTGTCGTGCCGAATAGGTAAAACTTGCGATTTTGGCTTAAATAGCAACACTCTTCTTGCCGAATATAGCAAGCAAAAAAATGTGTATGCAATAATTTCGCAAAAATCATTCTGAACCTAACGAAAAAATATATTTCATTGCATTTGTTTATTATTAAATTATTCTAAACTTGTCTAAAATATATTTAGTTGGATTATGCTAAATTAAACTGCGCTTGTTATAATAAGGTTTGGTAAGTTTTCTTTGGTGCAAACTTATTAATTTTTACATTAACATAAATTAAAAAAATATATCTTTAAACGTATAAGAGAAAATTTTAGAAAGAACTTAATTTTAAATGAGTTCTTGCTAACTGACCAGTTTTACCAAACACACACACACACACACACACACACACAGACTGGACAGACTGGACACCTGGTCCGGCAAATGGCTTCTCGAATTTAATCCTGCCAAATGCAAAGTCATGAAGATAGGGGAAGGGCACAGAAGACCACAGACAGAGTATAGGCTAGGTGGCCAAAGACTGCAAACCTCACTCAAGGAGAAAGATCTTGGGGTGAGTATAACACCGAGCATGTCTCCGGAAGCACACATCAATCAGATAACTGCTGCAGCATATGGGCGCCTGGCAAACCTGAGAACAGCATTCCGATACCTTAGTAAGGAATCATTCAAGACACTGTACACCGTGTATGTCAGGCCCATACTGGAGTATGCAGCACCTGTTTGGAACCCGCACTTGATAAAGCACGTCAAGAAACTAGAGAAAGTACAAAGGTTTGCGACAAGGTTAGTTCCAGAGCTAAGGGGAATGTCCTATGAAGAAAGATTAAGGGAAATCGGCCTGACGACACTGGAGGACAGGAGGGTCAGGGGAGACATGATAACGACATATAAAATACTGCGTGGAATAGACAAGGTGGACAAGGACAGGATGTTCCAGGGAGGGGACACAGAAACAAGAGGCCACAATTGGAAGTTGAAGACACAAATGAGTCAGAGAGATAGTAGGAAGTATTTCTTCAGTCATAGAGTTGTAAGGCAGTGGAATAGCCTAGAAAATGACGTAGTGGAGGCAGGAACCATACACAGTTTTAAGACGAGGTTTGATAAAGCTCATGGAGCGGGGAGAGAGAGGGCCTAGTAGCAACCGGTGAAGAGGCGGGGCCAGGAGCTAGGACTCGACCCCTGCAACCACAAATAGGTGAGTACAAATAGGTGAGTACACCCTGAGCAGTTCAGACATTGAGGACATCACTTACGAGAGGCCCCTTGGAGCTAGCGATCATGTGGTTCTGAGTTTTGACTATATAGTAGAGTTACAAGTGGAGAAGGTAACAGGAACTGAAGGGGACAGGCCAAACTATAAAAGGGGGGACTACACAGGTATGAGAAACTTCCTGCAGGAGGTTCAGTGGGACAGAGAAATGGTAGGAAAATCAGTAAACGAGATGATGGAATATGTGGCAACAAAGTGCAAGGAGGCAGAGGAAAGTTTTGTTCCCAAGGGAAACAGAAATAATAGGAAGACCAAAACGAGTCCTTGGTTTACCCGAAGGTGTAGGGAGGCAAAAACTAAGTGCAACAGAGAATGGAAAAGGTACAGGAGGCATAGGACCCAGGAAAACAAGGAGATTAGTAGAAGAGCCAGAAACGAGTATGCACAGATAAGGAGGGAGGCCCAGCGACAGTATGAAAACGACATAGCATCGAAAGTCAAATCTGACCCGAAACTGCTGTATAGCCACATTAGGAGGAAGACAACAGTCAAGGACCAGGTGATAAGGCTGAGGAAAGAAGGTGGAGAACTCACAAGAAACGATCAAGAGGTATGCGAGGAGCTCAACACGAGATTTAAGGAAGTATTTACAGTAGAGACAGGAAGGACTCTGGGGGAACAGACCAGATGGGGACACCAGCAAGGAATACACCAACAAGTGTTGGACGACATACATACAGATGAGGAGGAGGTAAAGAAACTGCTAAGGGACATCGATACCTCAAAGGCAATGGGACCGGACAACATCTCCCCGTGGGTCCTTAGAGAGGGAGCAGATATGTTGTGTGTGCCACTTACCACAATCTTCAACACATCCCTGGAAACTGGGCAACTACCTGAGGAATGGAAGACGGCAAATGTAGTTCCCATTTTTAAAAAAGGAGACAGAAAAGAGGCACTAAACTATAGACCTGTGTCATTGACGTGTATAGTATGCAAAATTATGGAGATTATCAGGAGGAGAGTGGTGGAGCACCTGGGACGGAACAGGAGTATAAATGCCAACCAGCACGGATTCACGGAAGGCAAATCCTGTGTCACAAACCTTCTGGAGTTTTATGATAAAATGACAGAAGTAAGACAAGAGAGAGAGGGGTGGGTTGATTGCATCTTCTTGGACTGCAAGAAGGCCTTTGACACAGTTCCTCACAAGAGATTAGTGCAGAAGCTAGAGCATCAGGCGCATATAACAGGAAGGGCACTGCAATGGATCAGAGAATACCTGACAGGGAGGCAACAACGAGTCATGGTACGTAATGATGTATCACAGTGGGCACCTGTGACGAGCGGGGTCCCACAGGGGTCGGTCCTAGGACCAGTGCTATTTTTGGTATATGTGAACGACATGACGGAAGGGTTAGACTCAGAAGTGTCCCTGTTTGCAGATGATGTGAAGTTAATGAGGAGAATTAAATCTGATGAGGACCAGGCAGGACTTCAAAGAGACCTGGACAGACTGGACACCTGGTCCAGCAAATGGCTTCTCGAATTTAATCCTGCCAAATGCAAAGTCATGAAGATAGGGGAAGGGCACAGAAGACCACAGACAGAGTATAGGCTAGGTGGCCAAAGACTGCAAACCTCACTCAAGGAGAAAGATCTTGGGGTGAGTATAACACCGAGCATGTCTCCGGAAGCACACATCAATCAGATAACTGCTGCAGCATATGGGCGCCTGGCAAACCTGAGAACAGCATTCCGATACCTTAGTAAGGAATCATTCAAGACACTGTACACCGTGTATGTCAGGCCCATACTGGAGTATGCAGCACCTGTTTGGAACCCGCACTTGATAAAGCACGTCAAGAAACTAGAGAAAGTACAAAGGTTTGCGACAAGGTTAGTTCCAGAGCTAAGGGGAATGTCCTATGAAGAAAGATTAAGGGAAATCGGCCTGACGACACTGGAGGACAGGAGGGTCAGGGGAGACATGATAACGACATATAAAATACTGCGTGGAATAGACAAGGTGGACAAAGACAGGATGTTCCAGGGAGGGGACACAGAAACAAGAGGCCACAATTGGAAGTTGAAGACACAAATGAGTCAGAGAGATAGTAGGAAGTATTTCTTCAGTCATAGAGTTGTAAGGCAGTGGAATAGCCTAGAAAATGACGTAGTGGAGGCAGGAACCATACACAGTTTTAAGACGAGGTTTGATAAAGCTCATGGAGCGGGGAGAGAGAGGGCCTAGTAGCAACCGGTGAAGAGGCGGGGCCAGGAGCTAGGACTCGACCCCTGCAACCACAAATAGGTGAGTACAAATAGGTGAGTACACACTCACACACACGCGTGCCTTCCGTGCTCCGGGAATATAAGTGTTTTTGAGGGCTACCCAAGTGTTCTGCAAGGGTTGCTAAGTGTCAGGGTAGTGAACAATCCTAGAAGTGATTTTTAATCTGCCTGAGCCACATAAGTGTGGGGAGAGCCACAATTTTGTAAGTGATCTAGAAAATAAAAACGTTGTGGCGCAGAGTGGGCAGGCTGGTGTGTAAGGCGACGTTGTCAAGTGTCACCCAAGAAAGATAATAAAGTGAAACAATCGTGTGACCAGTGATGGAAATACAGTGAATAGGGTACATTATTAACGAGAAGAAATTGAGGTGGATCTACGCCAGGACGTACATCGAGCTGGATCTACGCCAGGACGTCACATCGAGCTGGACAATCTACAGGCTGCTACAGCTGCACTACAAGTACTGTATCCACCTATGAGTGGTTGTTTGGGTGTGGGGTTCCAGGTTCCAATTAACCACCAAGCTGAATGTGAATGGTCTAACTCTCATAGCACGATAAAGAATAGGCGCTCAAGTATTCAATAAGGAATAGCAATTGGTAATCCGTTGAACAAGGCGATTAACTTACTATAAGCTAGGTGGCAGGTCAGACATAGGCAACATGGCAGTATTCAAGCTGGCACTGGACAAGCACCTAAAGTCGGTTCCTGACCAGCCGGGCTGTGGCTCGTACGTTGGTTTGCGTGCAGCCAGCAGCAACAGCCTGGTTGATCAGGCTCTGATCCACCAGGAGGCCTGGTCACAGACCAGGCCGCGGGGGCGTTGACCCCCAGAACTCTCTCCAGGTAAACTCCAGGTGAGCGTAAGTCCCAGGAGGGTGGGAGTCAGGTCATAAGAGGTTGTGGACACAAGCGACCACTGAGAATCCACATTACACTCCAAGCACAAGACACCTACTTTTCAGACACATAATAAACCCACACATAATTCGACACATAATTACACACACACACACACACCACCTACCCCTCCCCTAACCATCCCTCCCTCACACACACACACACACACACACACACACACAAGGGCAGACACTCATAGAAGCTTTAGACCCTAGTAGCAATTTCCGCTTTTTATAACCCAGAATTACTGGTATGTATTAACACATACACACACACACACACACCTGTACTAGGACAAAATGGTAACTAACTAGGCGAATACACACACACACACACACACACACACACACACACACACACACACACACACACACACACTGTGACCAGCGGGGTCCCGCAGGGGTCAGTCCTAGGACCAGTGCTGTTCCTGGTATTTGTGAACGACATGACGGAAGGAATAGACTCTGAGGTGTCCCTGTTTGCAGATGACGTGAAGTTGATGAGAAGAATACACTCGATCGAAGACCAGGCAGAACTACAAAGGGATCTGGACAGGCTGCAGACCTGGTCCAGCAATTGGCTCCTGGAGTTCAATCCCACCAAGTGCAAAGTCATGAAGATTGGGGAAGGGCAAAGAAGGCCGCAGACGGAGTACAGTCTAGGGGGTCAGAGACTACAAACCTCACTCAAGGAAAAAGATCTTGGGGTGAGTATAACACCAGGCACATCTCCTGAAGCGCACATCAACCAAATAACTGCTGCAGCATATGGGCGCCTAGCAAACCTCAGAACAGCATTCCGACATCTTAATAAGGAATCGTTCAGGACCCTGTACACCGTATACGTTAGGCCCATATTGGAGTATGCGGCACCAGTTTGGAACCCACACCTAGCCAAGCACGTAAAGAAACTAGAGAAAGTGCAAAGGTTTGCAACAAGACTAGTCCCAGAGCTAAGAGGTATGTCCTACGAGGAGAGGTTAAGGGAAATCAACCTGACGACACTGGAGGACAGGAGAGATAGGGGGGACATGATAACGACATACAAAATACTGAGGGGAATTGACAAGGTGGACAAAGACAGGATGTTCCAGAGATTGGACACAGTAACAAGGGGACACAGTTGGAAGCTAAAGACACAGATGAATCACAGGGATGTTAGGAAGTATTTCTTCAGCCACAGAGTAGTCAGTAAGTGGAATAGTTTGGGAAGCGATGTAGTGGAGGCAGGATCCATACATAGCTTTAAGCAGAGGTATGATAAAGCTCACGGCTCGGGGAGAGTGACCTAGTAGCGATCAGTGAAGAGGCGGGGCCAGGAGCTCGGACTCGACCCCCGCAACCTCAACTAGGTGAGTACAACTAGGTGAGTACACACACACACACACACACACGCACACACACACACACACACACACACACACATATATACTCACACACATATATATATACACACACACACACACATACACACACACATACACATACACACACATACACACACACACACGTGGGTCCGTGGGGTGAAGACGTGGGTAACAAGGCTCCGAGATCCTTAGCGTTGAAAGACGCGTAATATCAGCTAGAAGTAATCAGTGGTAGTGGAACGTCAGTGAACAATACTACGAGTGATAATTAAAGTTATTAGTTAAAGAAAGTGAGAGGAAAGCTGAAATCATAATATTTCAAAGCGCAAACCGTTGGGGGTCTTAGGCGCTGTTGCCACATTGGTAGCGGTAGGCCTGATGAAGTGACGTCACGACAAGTTGTGTGCCATTATACATATGAAGTGAAGTGTATATAATGTGAAGTGTATACTATCATCAGTGAAGAGTGAAGTGAGGAAGCGGGATGTACGAGAATATATGGTTATAATCATCACGGGTGAAGGATCTCCAACATAGGGATTTAAGGCCTACGTACTACTTCGTCATCAGCAGCTGGCAACTGTCACCGCAAGTTTATTCGCCTAGTTGTGGTTTGCATGTTGACGGCCCTGGCTGGCCTTGCATACTGTTTGATACTGGTCACTCACTCCTGCAAGCTATTACCAGAATTAGAATAGAAATAGCATAGACATAGAGAATATAGGATTGACGAGTGTGGGAAGGTAGGTGTTACAAGCTTTTAAGGGCAACATTGTAAGACCGTGCTAGGGTCAGGTCCCAGGAGAGTTGTCAGGTCACAAGAAGCTGCGGCCAGTAATTACACCGCACAAGACACACTCACACACACACACACACACACACACTCACACACACACACACACATGTACACAGTGTTACTACCGGTAGTTATTAGCAGTAAGAATACTTAGGAAGCTAGGAAGTCCTCTCTCAATGTGAACAAGGATTTTTTTAGATTTTGCCACCGAAGTGGCTAGTTTATTGTGCACCCCATATCCATCCTGTGGACGGTAGCGCGAGAGCATGTGGATACACAAAAGGCCTAGGAACTAGGCCCCAAAGGGTTAACAGGAATACATATGGATTTATATCTACATATCTATAGTTCACTTATCTGTTACAAGCAAATTTAGGAAATTTGCTTAGTATATCTGGTATCTTATTTTCATTAATAAGATATCTTGACATGTCACATAGGTTATTATACTGTCTGTCTCTGTATTCCTCAATAAGTGGACAATTAAGCACATAGTGTTCAAGACAGTGACCATATGCCTGATCACATAATTTACATTTAGTTTGATCATCTGTGTGTCTCCCAAACTGCCAGAAGTACTTGTAACCAAGCCTAAGCCTGGCCACTACAACACCAGTCAGTCTGTTCACATTGCAAGTTGCTCCATAAACATACTTATCTACGTTCATGTTATCATAGTGGGTTATAGATCTACTCAGGCTTCTAACTGCATTCCTATAACAATCATCTTCATTATTTACTTCTCTCCTAATATTATTCCTAATGCTAGACACAGTTATACCAAAGTTATATTCTACGTTCTCCTTCTGGATACTCTTCTTGGCTAACATATCAACTTTATCATGAAGGAGTAATCCAATGTGTGATGGGATCCATAGCAATTGTACATTAATTCCTTTGTCCCTAATTTTTGAGTATCTATACCTGGCTTCCCCAATGAGCATGTTGTTGGAGTCATTATATGAGCCAAGAGCCTTCAATGATGACATAGAATCAGTAATGATGATAGAGTCAAGCTCAGTGTCATAGGTTAGCTTTAGCGCCATTAGGATTGCAAACAATTCAGTTTGCAGTGTAGACGCCCAGTTGTTAATTCTTATGCCTAACTCAACAAATTTATTATCGTTCTTAACTAGGGAGGTGGCAACAAGAGCAGATGCAGCCCTGCCAGAAGACTCCTGTTTAGATCCATCAGTGTATATAACTTGTGATAACTTATTACTACCAGCTAGGCGAAAAATTTCTTCTTGAGCAGTTGCTCTAACAAGAGATTTAAGGAAGGGATTACTAGCAATGAGCTTCTTGGGAGGGACTTGTAGGTATGTGATATTAAATGAACACATCTTCCATGGAGGGGTGAAATGCTCTTGTTGCCTACAGTGATACAGTTCATGCAGGTTATAAAACTTAATGCAATTGCACGTTTTCACAATCCATTTAGATCTGTGTGTATTTACCTCTAGACACTTGGTAAGATTCACTGTGACAGTGTCTGGTTCGTTTCTCAACATTCTAATACCGAGTACAGTGTTAATTTCAACAATCCTATCACTGATACTAGAAATACCAAGCTCCTTCCTCATGTTAAGAACTTTTGTAGATCTGGGACAGCCAAGAATAATCCTGAGAGCTTCATTTTGCATTAACTCCAAGGGTCGGAGGGAACTTTCTCTAGCTAATATCAACATGGGAGCAGCATAATCAATTAAGGACCTAACATAGGCTATGTACATCATTCTCACGATTCTCACATTAGCACCATAGTTGGGATTGTAGCCAGCAACAGCTTTGAGAGCATTTAGCCTAGCTTTACATTTCTTGTTTAGTTGTGGTATAGTGGATTTGTTAAAGGGTACATCTACACCAAGATATCTGTAAGTTTTAACGTAGCTAATGATTTCACCCTGCAAATAGATGGGTGGGGGATGTCGTTTGCTTGTTAATATCTTTGTTTTAGAGGAAGATATTATAAGGCCTAGTCGATTACAAATTGCTTGAACTTCATTAAGAATGGTATTCATCTTCTTATGCCCTGTTGTATGGATCATGATATCATCAGCATAGCTTATAGCTATATGTTTAGGTGAGGCAGGTAGAGCATTTAGGAGAGCATTAATCAGAATATTAAATAGCATGGGACTAAGAACTCCTCCCTGCGGTGTACCTAAAGACATTTCTTTAGAATCACTTCTGAAGCCTTGGTAAAGGACAGAGGATACTCTATTTGACAGGTATCCTATTATCCAGCAGAGTAAGCTACCACCAATATTCATTTTGGCTAGTTCATGTAGTATAACGGTTCTGTTTGCAATATCAAATGCAGATTTTAGATCAAGAAAAGTGGTAAAACTAGTAGAGGTGTGTGCAGTGAGAAAGGTGGAAATACAGTTCTGCACACTTTTACCTTTCATGAACCCATAGAGGTAGGGGGAAAGTTGATGTCTGATTCTGTAGTACAATCTGTTAAGCATCATTCTTTCAAAAGTTTTGCAAAGACAACTAGTTAAGGAGATCGGCCTAAATGTATCAGGCTGTTGGGGCTTAGGGATAGGCACAATGAGACTATTGGTCCAGGAAGTAGGAAGAACGCCCTCAATGTAACTGAGATTATACAGTGCCAACAAAGGGTTATCAGGCACGTGCCTTAGAGTTCTGAGAATATCATAGGTTATACCATCCTCTCCAGGAGCAGTTGATCGACCTTTGGTTAATGCATTATCTAATTCATACTCGGTAAAGAGGCAATCACTCTCATCAATATTTTGGCTCATAAAATTAATCAGTTTCAACATTTCTTCAGAAGTACTCTCTAAATTTTTTCTAATATGAGATGGAAGGCTTTCATGCCTGGATGTTTTGGACCAGTCATTTATGAGGTCATTTGCTTTTTCAAGAGGAAAGGGATGAGCAACATTGCCAGTCTTTTTCCTGGTTATTTTATTTATACCTTTCCAAGCCAAACTCAAAGGGGTGGACCTATTTAATCCACTAACAAACTGTTCCCATTCCTGTTGCCTAAGTTCTTCCTTTCTATTCCTTGCATTTGTTAGTGCAGCTTGGAACGTTCTGAGCAGGTCTGGGGTTCTACATTCACGGTATGCTTTACCAATCCTCCTAGCTGCATGTGTTAGATTGCGCAGCTGTGGATCATTATAGTATTTACATTGGTTTTTATTGTTATTTATAGTGGAGGGTCTTTGTTTCCTATTCCTGCCCACTTGATCTGTGAGAACACTCTCAATAGTGGTAATTAAATCATCATTAAATTTTTGTGTGCCAGTGGGCTCGTAATTCTTATACCATTGATCCAAGTGGTTAATAAAGTTGTCTCTGTGTTCTGGTTTGAGAATAAGTTTCCTCCTTCTGTATTTAGCTCCTTGATTGCTGGAGATGTGATCAAGATTGACAGTTGTTAGTCTTGGGAAGTGATCAGATAGAAGATCATCAACTATGACAGAGTCATGCATCGTATATGATGTATTAAATCCAAGACACAGATCTAGTATGCCACCATATATGTGAGTAGGCTCAGTAGTGCCCACAATTCGAACATTATCATGCTCATTCAGCAATCTCACTAGTTTAGTTCCATTGGTGTTTGTAATAGACCCACCAATATTCTTATGTCTGGCATTAAAATCTCCAAGAATGATGGTAGGTTCACTATTGATGCGATCTGGTAAAGCATCAGGTCGAAGCTGGTTCGCTGGGGCATAGAGATTAAAAATGTTTATGGAAAAATCGCCTGCATATACTTTGACACCATGATACTGCATGTTAACTCGACTCTGCAAGGAAAGGAGTGAATGTGGCAAGTTCTTTCTGACATACATCACACAACTGCACAGGACAAAGTTTCCTGACGCGGGTCTTGTCAGATGATGGCAAGTCATCTCTTTCTGACTTTAAAAATACATCACACAACAGTTGGTTGACCTTAGGTTATAAGCTGCATATCCAGGCAAGTTTGGTGGAGGTGCTCCATCTTTCAATCTACATTCCTGCAAACAGATGACATCAATATTCTTGGATGCACTAATATGATGTAAGTCAGGCAACCGCTTCCTGATGGAAGCAATGTTCCATGAAAGGATTTGTAATGTATCCATTGTAGTGAGTTATTACAATCTCTTGCTCATAAGATGGTAAAACTATTATGCTTTGACTGCAGTGTGCAGACACTTAAGAGCAAATAGCATAGTTTGTACGTCTTTATCTTCAGAACCTTTATTTTTAAGCATTTTTCGGCATTTTGGCAGCCAGTTATGAGGCAAGTTTTGAAGGCAAGAGTTATGGGCTTCTTTCTCACAAATTGCTGGAAGATGAACGGAGATTGCTGCACTTTTGACATCATCACCATGCTCAAGAGCATCATCCTGATTACATATATTTATTAAACTTGTCAGGATCTGTTCAAGATGCTCAATTTTTTTCTGGAAAGTTGTTATAATATGAGGAAGGTCAGGCGGATCCAAGGCCTCTCCTGAGGATGGCACTTCTGGGTTAGTGCTTCCTTTAACACCTATCACCTTAACAGGTACCATGGTTACATTAGTGTTCTCTGTTTCATCATTCATTGCAGGTAGGTCCTGTGCATCTGACTCATCTCCAATTTCCAGGGAGGTTACCTGTGTGGTGTCCGTCTGACTGTTGTAGTTGTGTGTATTGGGAGAAATGACAAACTCATCCCCATATTCAGGTGTAGCCATAGGTATCTGTAGTGGCAGACCAGTAGTTCCATATGTGCTAGCAGGGATGGCTAGCTCCTCCACAGCTGGTGTGTGTGATGGCATTCTGGTATCACCAGAATTGTTTGCAGTGAGGTGGGGTTCTTGCACACTTTGCAGAGGTTCAGTCTCAGATCTGGCTGTGGTAGACTGGATGGCCCCATCCTCAGTTACCATTAAAGGACTGTTATCAGGTTTACCTCGAAGGTTGTTTGGGTTCTGACTGCAGTCCTTGTGGGAAACTGTAACCCCAACTTCTTTACAGTTAATACACTTAAATTTTTGGCTGTCAGGGCCTACTGTGCATTCTCTAGTGGAATGTTTCCCAGCACACTTACCACACCAAGAATGTAGTATTCCACAGTCTACTGCAACATGGCCATAGTGCTGGCATTTGTAACACCTACGTTTAGGGGGTAGGTACACGTCGATGTTTAGGAAACGTAAACCATGCACCCAGATATTCCGGGGGAGGGGCACAGGACCCACCCAACTGGCAATAATTTGGGATTTTCCTTTAAGTCTTTTAGGCTTGATGATATGCTCACTTAGAGTCAGATGGGATGGGTCCATGCAGAGAGGGTATCCAAAGATTATGATACTGACCCATTTTTTAAAGTGGTGAGTGTCTGATGGAGGTCGGAGCAGCTTAATATCCCCATAAGGTGTACTAAGTAGATCATTGATCAGCTCTTTATTCTGTTCCACAAACACAAAGTTGTGTGTGTTTTTCCTAAATTGGATCCTTGAGTTAGGATGCTTGTTTACAGTTTCCATTAGCCATGCACACTTAGCAGGCAGCGGGGTGTTGTCAGGGAAGTTCAGCTTAACACATTCTTCCTTTGAAGAAAGACTTCTTGCAGCCTCTGTGCACCAAGGACGTTTAGTATCACATTGTGTACGAGTCAAGTGAGTCTGACTACGTCGACGCTCTAGCCCTTTCTCACTTTTTCTCTTTTGTTTACTTTTAAAGGTCTGGAAGCTATCATCATTTCCATCACCTGCAGAAATAGGTTCCTCTATGACAGTTGCCATGTTTGCCAGTGATGATATCTGGTGTAAGACTCACAACACAAGAATTCCTCGCTTATCTTTCCCTTATAGCTTATGCAAGAGCAAATATTGCTGTATAGTCCTTGTGGCTTAACGCTTCTTTTTTGATTATAATAATAATAATAAGAGCAAATATTCACTACAAAGTCAGAAGTCCAAAATAGATCACAAGACACAAGTGCTCAAGTTCAATGAACACCTCCAACCATACTCAGCCCAGACCACCACCACTCAATACAACACACACCCCACCAAAAACACACTCAGAGACCTCTTGTATGTGTGTTAATAATATGGTACTGATAATGATATAATGGATGGTACAGGCGAGGTCTTACACCATATCACAAATTACAAAGATGAACAGAGAGAGAGAGAGAGAGAGAGAGAGAGAGAGAGAGAGAGAGAGAGAGAGAGAGAGAGAGAGAGAGAGAGAGAGAGAGAGAGAGAGAGAGAGAGAGAGAGAAAGTAGGTAATATTGAGCATAAAATTAGAATTCTGACATACATCACATTTAACATGAGGTTCAAATGATAACTTCCACTTGAGATAGTTCAGGCTACTGCCACCTTATGTACCACACTGAAATAATAATATAGCAGACATCACAATGAACGCTGAAGACAACCTCTTACCCCAACCATAGATTGTAAACAGAATTACTAAAAAAAAAAAAAAAAAAAAAAAAAAAAAAAAAAAAAAAAAAAAAAAAAAAAAAAAAAAAAAAAAAAGACTAGGTAATGTTACAATGACAATGAGATAAATCACTCTGGTTGACTTCCTTGATCCATCCTGGGTAACTCACACATTACTATGTTATACATGTATGCAAGCATAAGTGTGCAGCTGTAGATAGATGAGCCAGTACCTAAACAATCTCACTTACACACGCGTTACTATGTATGACAAGTGTTACCAAGTACACCAAGTGTACACTTTATCACTTAGAATACACTTTTCTTGATGTAAATATAGGTGAGAGTGGTACACCGCTGGTCGTAATAAACACACTCAACTTCTCAAGGTCACACACTAGGCCCAGCTTCTGGAGTTACCAGTGTTTTAATGTGTTTATTATGTGTCAGTGCGTGTCTGCAGTCATTAAATTGGTGTATCAGAAGTTAAACACTACAATCCAGTTGATCAAATAGTCTAAAACAATTTACACAATGTATAACTAGAAGTATAATGATTGCAAATTGTTACTATTACAATTTTAACTAGGCGCTAGACCCACTAGATGAGATGGCAAGGAACATAGATGTTAACAGGCTGACTCTTGCTTAACACAGTTGAAAGGTAACCGAATTACTCAAGACAGAAAGTATTCATGAAACTGAACATTATGCAGGAGTAAGCTTGTTCACAGTAAAAATACAAAGCATAAGTTACACACTCACATCACAGATGAACACTGCAATTTGAAATATTACTGGGAATTTAGCAGTAAAGTTTCAGTCTGAACGAGAAAATGTATTAAAAAACACAGCAATGACACTAGGACAAGCAACTTAATTATGTAACCGTATTTAATAGTTCAGTTACACTGAGCAGAGCATGTATTACACTGATTTATCAAATGTAAGGAGTCACTACACTGAAGTACACTCTGAGCCTTTTAAAGTCTTAATACAGGCTTACAAGTGACAATTAACTGTTGGGGAAAGCAGCACTTAACACTTCTAGCACACATATGACAGATGAATGTTCACTGTGTACAAGCCAATCACCACAAGCTTACTATGTTTATAAGTGAACGTCTGGCATGTCCCACTCAAAATGTCAGCACTGCAATGCTCGTCAAATTGTTCTCAAGCCACTACAGGAAACACTGGTATGCCAGCAGCACTGCAGAACGTATACAGACATGCTGGGCCCTAGGACAGCTATTACTGCAGGCTGCCTTAGCTTGTTCTGGCTAGCTTTTAGTGCTGCCCTCAAGCTTGCTTGACTGTGCTCACCAAGCCCGCGCCAACCACCCGGACACCTGCTTGCAGCAGGCAGGCAGGCACACAGGAGACACTCGCAAGATGAGCAGAGTGCGACACAGAGGACACGGGCACTCAAGCACCCATGTGGTCTGGCAAAAAAAAAAAAAAAAAAAAAAAAAAAAAAAAAAGCAAAAAAAAAAAAGCCTCTAGACCACAAGCAAATAGAGGCGAACAGCTGAGTTCCAAATCGAGGAAGGAGAAGGGACAAGGAGGGGATATTCACCTTGCTAGACACAGGCAATATGTGTGTAGTGGCCTGCAGGTCGCAGTGCAATTTTCAAGGTCATT
>NC_091292.1:32910865-33005865 GCF_038502225.1 Cherax quadricarinatus | reverse complement strand
AAGCTCTTAAGTGACCTTGACACCTCAAAGGCGATGGGACCGGACAACATCTCCCCATGGGTCCTTAGAGAAGGAGCAGAGATGCTGTGTGTGCCTCTAACCACAATCTTCAACACATCCCTTGAAACTGGGCAACTGCCTGAGAAATGGAAGACAGCTAATGTAGTCCCCATATTTAAGAAAGGAAACAGAAACGAGGCACTAAACTACAGACCTGTGTCTCTGACATGTATTGTGTGCAAAGTCATGGAGAAGATTATCAGGAGGAGAGTGGTCGAACACCTGGAAAGGAACAAGATTATAAATGAAAACCAGCATGGGTTCATGGAAGGCAAATCTTGTATCACAAACCTCCTGGAGTTTTATGACAAGGTAACAGAAGTAAGACATGAGAGAGAGGGTTGGGTAGATTGCGTTTTCCTAGACTGCAGGAAGGCCTTTGACACAGTTCCCCACAAGAGATTAGTGCAGAAGCTGGAGGATCAGGCACACGTAAAAGGAAGGGCACTGCAATGGATAAGGGAATACCTGACAGGGAGGCAGCAACGAGTCATGGTACGTGAAGAGGTATCACAGTGGGCGCCTGTTACGAGCGGGGTCCCACAGGGGTCAGTTCTAGGACCAGTGCTATTCTTGATATATGTGAACGACATGATGGAAGGAATAGACTCTGAAGTGTCCCTGTTCGCAGATGACGTGAAGTTGATGAGAAGAATTAAATCGGACGAGGATGAGGCAGGACTGCAAAGAGACCTGGAGAGGCTGGACATGTGGTCCAGTAACTGGCTTCTCGAATTCAATCCAGCCAAATGCAAAGTCATGAAGATTGGGGAGGGGCAAAGAAGACCGCAGACAGAGTATAGGCTAGGTGGACAAAGACTACAGACCTCACTCAGGGAGAAAGACCTTGGGGTGACCATAACACCGAGCACATCACCGGAGGCACACATCAACCAAATAACCGCTGCAGCATACGGGCGCCTGGCAAACCTGAGAATAGCGTTCCGATACCTTAATAAGGAATCGTTCAAGACACTGTACACTGTGTATGTTAGGCCCATACTGGAGTATGCAGCACCAGTCTGGAACCCACACCTGGTCAAGCACGTCAAGAAGTTAGAGAAAGTACAAAGGTTTGCAACAAGGCTAGTCCCAGAGCTCAAGGGAATGTCGTACGAGGAAAGGTTAAGGGAAATCGGACTGACGACACTGGAGGACAGAAGGGTCAGGGGAGACATGATAACGACATACAAGATACTGCGGGGAATAGACAAGGTGGACAGAGATAGGATGTTCCAGAGAGGGGACACAGGGACAAGGGGTCACAACTGGAAGCTGAAGACTCAGACGAGTCACAGGGACGTTAGGAAGTATTTCTTCAGTCATAGAGTTGTCAGCAAGTGGAATAGCCTAGCAAGTGAAGTAGTGGAGGCAGGAACCATACATAGTTTTAAGAAGAGGTATGACAAAGCTCAGGAAGCAGAGAGAGAGAGGATCCAGTAGCGATCAGTGAAGAGGCGGGGCCAGGAGCTGAGTCTCGACCCCTGCAACCACAATTAGGTGAGTACAATTAGGTGAGTACACACACACACACACACACACACACAAACACGCACACACACACACACACATACACACACACACACACACACACACACACGCACACACTGTAAGTACGTGCGCGTCAAGTCCCAGGAGGTTGGGGGTCAGGTCACAAAAAGTTGTGGGCAGCTAAGGACCATTGAGACTCTACAACGCACAAGCCACCTACCTTTCAGTACATAATAAACCCACACATAATTTCACACAAAATTACACACACACACACACTCGTTCACCCTCCCCCTCCCCACCCCTCCCCACCCCTCCCCACTCCTCTCCCACATAGCCACAGTTCCTCCACTACCTCTCCCCGCACACTCTGACATACACACTACTAACATACAGAACTACATAGGTTTCCCACTCTGAGGCAATCAGGATAAAACAAAAATGGGTTGCCAGAGAGCAACAAGAAAAACCAAAGGACAGGAGGAGGAAGCTGCAAAGGAAGATTGGGCAGCAGAGCTCATAAAAAGGGATCATGAATGGGAAAAGAAACTAGAACTTAGCATGAGAATGGAAGAGAGGATAGATATGGAAAGCAGGAAGTGGGAGGTGCATGTCAAAGCAGCAGAGGCTAGGATACAGAGTTTAGAAGAGGAACTGAAAAATCTGAAACAGCCTAAAGAACTAAAGAACATTTTGGGATTGACAACAGAGACTGCTACCTCAGCCACAAATAAGGGGACAGTAGGGAAAGAAGGAGCACAACTGCATGGAGAGGCTCTATCTGAGGAGACTGCAGTAAATGAAAGAGCTAAGCTTTATGTGGAGGCCCTAACAGACAACAACAGAACCCAAGGAATGCCGAGAAGGGAAAATGACAGGCCACTGAGCCCAAGTACATTAGCCAGTGAAACTGAAGAAAGGAAAGCTGCAGTGGAGGAAACCAAATTAAATGAGGGGATACACAGGGATATGCAGTGGGAGAATGAAAGAGTGAGGTCAGTCTTTGTGTATGGGCTTCAGGAAGTTGAAGGAGAAACATATGAAGCAAGAAAACAAGGGAAAAAAAAGCAAGTGAAAGCATCATGAAAGCAATAGGAGAAGACTACATGACCCAGCTGGAAAATTTTCGGAGAATAGGGGGGTTTGTAAAAAAAAAGAACCTGGGCAGTGAAAGTGACCTTCAAGGCAGAAGCGACTCGGAACAGGATCCTGCAGGAGAAAGCACGATTAAGGGACATGCCGGCATACAGGAAGGTGTATCTCGACCACGACAGAACACAAGAAGAAAGGGAGAAACTGAGAGAGATGGTACAAAGGCGAAAGGAGGAAAGAGAGGGGATGGAGAAGACAGATAGGAGATCCCAGACCCAGGAAGAAGATCAAATACAGCCTCCCTCACAACTTCCTATAGAAGCCTCCCAACCAGGTCAACCCCAGTGCAACCAAACACTCTAAATCAAAACACCCATGCCACATCCAATGCCCCCACCCACTACATTACAAACTCCACCCCCACAGCAACAACCCAGAGTTCCTTACCAGGTCTCCCACTTCCCCAACCCCAATACACCTCCCAGACCACAGTCTTAGAAAAGAAGTTGAAGATGTGGTATACAAATGCAGATGGAATAACAAACAAGTATGAAGAGTGGCACGAAAGAATCAAGGAGACATCCCCAGACATAATAGCACTCACAGAAACAAAACTCACCAGAATAATAACAGATTCAATCTTTCCATCCGGATATCAAATCCTCAGGAAAGACAGAGGGAGGAGAGGGGGAGGAGGAGTTGCGCTGCTCATTAAAAACCAGTGGGGTTTTGAGAAAATGGAAGGAATGGATGGCACAGGCGAAAGGGACTACTTAGAAGGAACAATCCAGCATGAGGGACATAAGGTGAGGAGGCCAAGAGAAGAATATGATGAGAGCAACAGAGCAATGATCGACACACTAGCCGAGGTGGCCAGGAGAGCACACATAGGGGGAGCAAAGTTACTAGTTATGGGTGATCTCAATCACAAGGAGATTGGGAAAACCTGGAGCCCCATGGGGATCCCAAAACATGGAGAGCCAAGATGATGGATGTGGTACTGGAAAACCTCATGCATCAACATGTTAGAGACACTACCAGAGAGAGAGGAGAGGATGAACCAGCAAGACTGGACCTTGTATTCACCATGAGTAGTTTGGACATCGAGGGTATCATGTATGAAAGGCCCCTGGGAGCTAGTGATCATGTGGTTCTGTGCTTTGACTACATAGTTGAGCTCCAAGTGGAGAGAGTAGTAGGAATAGGGTGGGAAAAACCAAACTACAAAAAGGGGAACTACTCAGGCATGAGGAACTTCCTTCAAGACATTCAGTGGGAGAGGGAACTGACAGGAAAACCAGTACAAGAAATGATGGACTATGTGGCAACAAAATGCAAGGAGGCAGAGGAGAGGTTTGCTCCCAAGGGAAACAGAAATAATGGGAAGAACAGAACGAGTCCTTGGTTCACCCAAAGGTGTAGGGAGGCAAAAACTAGGTGTACTAGAGAATGGAAAAGGTACAGAAGACAGAGAACTCAGGAAAATAAAGAGATTAGCCGAAGAGCCAGAAACGAATATGCACAGATAAGAAGGGAGGCTCAGAGACAATATGAAAATGACATAGCATCAAAAGTAAAGACTGACCCGAAGCTGTTGTACAGCCACATCAGGAGGAAAACAACAGTCAAGGACCAGGTAATCAGACTGAGGAAGGGTGATGGGGAATTCACAAGAAACGGCCGAGAGGTATGTCAGGAGCTCAACACAAGAAATAAAGAGGTATTTACAGTGGAAACCAGTAGGACTCCAAGAAATCAGAACAGGGGGGCACACCAGCAAGTGCTGGATGAGGTACATATAACCAAGGAGGAGGTGAAGAAGCTGCTATGCGAACTTGACACCTCAAAGGCGGTGGGACCAGACAACATCTCTCCATGGGTCCTTAAAGAGGGAGCAGAGATATTGTGTGAGCCATTAACAAAGATCTTCAACACATCATTTGAAACTGGGCAACTCCCTGAGGTATGGAAAATGGCAAATGTAGTCCCAATTTTTAAAAAGGGAGACAGACATGAGGCACTAAACTACAGACCTGTATCACTAACGTGTATAGTATGCAAGGTCATGGAGAAGATCATCAGGAGGAGAGTGGTGGGGCACCTGGAAAGAAACAAGTGTATAATTGACAACCAGCACGGTTTCAGGGAAGGAAAATCCTGTGTCACAAACCTACTAGAGTTTTATGACAAGGTGACAGAAGTAAGACAGGAGAGAGAGGGGTGGATCGACTGCGTATTTTTGGACTGCAATAAGGCCTTCGACACAGTTCCTCACAAGAGGTTACTGCAAAAGCTAGAGGATCAGGCACACATAACAGGAAAGGCACTGCAATGGATCAGAGAATATCTGACAGGGAGGCAACAACGAGTCATGGTACGCGACGAGGTGTCAGAGTGGGCGCCTGTGACAAACGGGGTTCCACAGGGGTCAGTCCTAGGACCTGTGCTGCTCTTGGTATACGTGAACGACATAACGGAAGGGATAGACTCAGAAGTGTCCTTGTTTGCAGATGATGTGAAGTTAATGAGAAGAATCAAATCGGACGAGGATCAGGCAGGACTACAAAGAGACCTGGACAGGCTACAAGCCTGGTCCAGCAACTGGCTCCTTGAATTTAACCCTGCCAAATGCAAAGTCATGAAGATTGGGGAAGGGCAAAGAAGACCGCAGACACAATATAGTTTAGATGGCCAAAGACTGCAAACCTCACTCAAGGAAAAAGATCTGGGGGTGAGTATAACACCGAGCATATCTCCTGAGGCGCACATCAATCAGATAACTGCTGCAGCATACGGGCGCCTGGCAAACCTACGGATAGCGTTCCGATACCTCAGTAAGGATTCGTTTAAGACTCTGTATACCATCTACGTCAGGCCCATACTGGAGTATGCAGCACCAGTTTGGAATCCACACCTAGTCAAGCACGTCAAGAAATTAGAGAAAGTGCAAAGGTTTGCAACAAGACTAGTCCCAGAGCTACGGGGATTGTCCTACGAAGAAAGGTTGAGGGAAATCGGCCTGACGACACTGGAGGCCAGGAGGGTCAGGGGAGACATGATAACGACATATAAAATACTGCGCGGAATAGACGAGGTGGACAAAGACGGGATGTTCCAGAGATGGGACACAGACACAAGAGGTCACAATTGGAAGTTGTAGACTCAGATGAATCAAAGGGATGTTAGGAAGTATTTCTTCAGTCATAGAGTAGTCAGGCCATGGAATAGCCTAGAAAGTGATGTGGTGGAGGCAGGAACCATACATAGTTTTAAGGCGAGGTATGATAGAGCTCATGGGGCAGGGAGAGAGAGGACCTAGTAGCAATCAGCGAAGAGGCGGGGCCAGGAGCTGTGACTCGACCCCTGCAACCACAAATAGGTGAGTACAAATAGGTGAGTACACACACACACATATGTATATTATATATATAAATATATATATATATATATATATATATATATATATATATATATATATATATATATATATATATATATATATATATATATATATATGGTGGTACCACCTCTAGAACTGTTATAGGGACCCTCATCCTAAGAGAAAAGAATAAACTTGCTTCAGGGAAAACTCAAGGTTCTCCCTGAAGCTGTTTGAGAATTTTCTCCTACCACCCCCTATATTTTATTTAAAGACAAACTACATTGGCAAAACATTCACAAAAATACAATGGAAAGTAAAACAACGTAGGTAACTCAGAGCTACATCTCGAATACTTCGTCCAGCTCCCCGGCAGTGGGCCGCGTGCCCAGAATGCTGCAGGCATTTCCTCTCTGGATCGCAACACTGAGTCTCTGAAAGACGAAGCTGGTCGCCCTGTGGTCCTTGGTTTCTATGATGAGCTTTTCACCCAGCTTTATTAGGAACTTTAGAGCACACTTGCCCCATGCTCCAAGGGTCTCTGACCCTATTGGGATGAAGTTATAGCAAGGGGAAAGGTCTTCATATTTGCGGATCTACTGGGTCTTCCTGTGGTTGGCAGCTCCACCCCCTTCCACTACGGAGTATGGCAAGTAGGTGTCTGCCAATGTGGCAGCACATGTGTAGTCCCAGGCAATCTGCTTTCCATCCTTCCAGGGTAGCATAGTGGCTCCATCAGGACGCTTTTGACTCCCGTCAGACCTCTGCACTTGGGGTTCCCGTTGAACTAGGCAACGGGCTGTGGCGAGGCTTCTCTTTATGATGTCATTGACCTCCTCCTGGCATACTTCCCTTCTGCTGTGTGACACACGAGACCATGAAGTCCGAATTGATCAGCTGTCGCCCTGCCGCAAATATACCTATGTTCGGTGAGGATGGGGGCGGCTAGTATGATCCAATTGACAATGGGATCATATATATATATATATATGATCCCATTGACACCTGATTTTTGGTATCATGAAATTTAACTGACTCAGTTCTCCCTTAACGGTTCTCCCATTGTAAGAAAAACCGAGAGAAAATTCTTAGGTCTGTACCTGGACTGCAACTTCAAGTTCAACACACACATCCAGCACATAATAAAATTTCCAAATCATTAGGCATCTTCTCTAAGATACGTTTCTATGTACTTTAAACATCACTTCTTACATTGTACTATTCTCTAATTTATAATTACCTCACGTACGGTGTTTGTGCCTGGGGATGTACCACAGAAAATTACGTAAAACCGATAATAACTCAACAAAAAGCACAATCCAGTGCTAGACAACACACACCCCAACTCTTCAAAAGTTTAAACTTGCTTAATATACATATTAACTCATACTATTCAATCTAGGTAAAAATTCAATGCGCATGAAAGGCTTAAAAATCTGATTCTAAAGGTCCCCTTTCTGCCATACGCTTCTAAGCTATTGTTAAAAAGCAGCTTATAACCTTAGTGTGATCATGACAGCAGTATACTATGTCAGACAAAACCTGAACCTTGATTTTTCGTCCAGTTCTGGTTACTTACTCTTCCAGCCTGCCTTCAACTCCCATTATTATTAGAAGCATATACTATCTCATTATAATTATTGTCATGTATTTAGTACCACTTACTATGCTAAACTTAACAATTATATCTTATTGTGAATTTTATTATGAATTAACTGAGTTTTAAGTATAATATACTGTAAATTTTGCCTGAAATGCTATGCATTCTTAGGGGCCTTCAGTTTATTGTATGTCGTGTGCAGTGATATTGAAGTTTAGATTAGTACCTACATTTGTAGTTGACCAACATTAATAACCTCTACAAATGTTTATAGCCAGTGGTTTACTATAAGGATCAACAAATTGTTTTAACAAAAATTCCAATGGCAGTTATATGTTATAAGTAGTTAAAAGTTATTTTAAGTCTGCCCGAAATGTTCTGCATAACCAGTGGCTTAATATATAGTATACCAATAGTGTACTCGCATATAATCTAGTGATACCAGTGAATAGCAGAATACAGTGTTGTAGTAGCAACTAACCAGTATTATAATGGTACTTAGTGGAGTGGAGTGACTTTCATTAGTTTCTTTTTTCTTGAAATGCCAGACATATACTGTGAATTTCATATAACCTGTAGTTACCAGCGGTCGCAATATACACAACGAGAAGCAATTATTACTACAGAAAAAGCGTCCTTCCTCCAAAATTTGCACCAGTCAACTATAGTGATAATATAGCATTTATTGTGGTGGAGACGGAAAAAAAATAGAAAAGCTAGATACAGCGATTGATAAACAAGGGTGGAGGTCGACCATTCGTCATTGTAGGAGTTGCCAGCAGTCACCGGCTCTTCAACACGCAAGTTATACTTTTGTATCAATCAAATCACAGATTACTCGGGTAGATAATTTCCAGTAGATCCTTCATGTGTTAGCTCAAATCACCGACCAGTATGGTTTAAATAAGTGACCCACTGATCATATCAGATCGACTGGTCCGAACCCTTGACTGGTCCGAACCCTGGACTGGTCCGAACCCTTGACTGGTCCGAACCCTTGACTGGTTTCAAACGGTTTCGTTGGACAATAAAGCAGACTGTAAACGGATGGGGTTGTAGGCGCCCTTATAAACACAAACATTAAATATATACCAGGAACGTGCACGGTAAGCTGTCCAATATACAAAAACAGTTAGAAACAGAAATACAAATAGCTAGAGCTTCATTTAAGGAGGTTATTAATAGAATATTCAAGAGGTTGCTAGTAGAATTGCAGTAAATCAACCATTCAAATCATTATGAAGCTGTGTGTAGTCTGTGGTCAGTCAAACAAATTGGCTTCCACATGCATAAATTGTCATTTTTGTGGAAATTGGTGTCACGCCCCTTGTGCAGATATCCAAGAACTAGCTACAAGCAGTATTAAAACGGGGAAGTGTTTTTGGGTATGCCCAAATGAGATAAATCTGTGGACTAAAATCACAAGGGTATTAAAAGAGGTCAACATCAAAGCTGGGACTAAAATCACAAGGGTATTAAAAGAGGTCAACATCAAAGCTGCTTTCATAGAAAACCTGGAAGCTTTCTACAACAGATGGGAACAAAAAAAGTCTGGGCTGAATGGTACTGCCCTTGATACTGGCCATGTAGTCAGAAACTGTAAGGCTGGAGATGATGTCCTGGTAGTCAGTAAATGTGGGGCTGATAGTGCTGTCCTGGGAGACAGTAATGGTGAAGCTGGAGGTGCTGTCCTGGGAGACAGTAATGGTGAAGCTGGAGGTGCTGTCCTGGGAGACAGTAATGGTGAAGCTGGAGATGCTGTCCTGGGAGACAGTAATGGTGAAGCTGGAGATGCTGTCCTGGGAGACAGTAATGGTGAAGCTGGAGATTTTGTCCAGGTAGTCGGGAATTATATGCAGGAAGGAATACATATAAATGACCTCATAGGGGACAGGAGCCATAGTAGGGAAACAAGTGTAGTCAAAGATAAGATAAAACCAATATTGCAAACTAGAAATACCGCAGGAAATAGCAAACTAGCAATAGTGAGGATATATTACCAAAAACAATTGGTGGGAGCTCCATTGTTGGTGCTAGGGAGGATAGAAGTAAGACAGGGAAACATGCACCAACAGGGAATACAGTCACAGAAACCCAAGGCAAACGGAAACCAAGCCTGTGCACATACTATGCACTCGGTATCTGCTGGCATGGGAAATCTGGAAAAACAGATGGGACGTGCAACTATGACCACCCTAGAAAATGCCATGCCCATATGACAACAGGAAAATGCAAACTCCCTTCCTGTAAGCTTTTTCACCCTGAACTGTGTACCTCTTCAGTACAGGAAAGACTGTGCTATAACTTAAATTGCCAGGCATACCATCTAAAGGGGACAAAAAGATACAAAACATTCAGGCCATGGGAAAACCTGGGTAGCCACAGCCACTCAAGAGGGAGAGGTTTTTTAGTGCCATGAAGGAAAAAAAACTGGCAGGAAATGGCAGAAATCGTACACCAAATCCAGTCATTCCTGGAGTGGAACCACAGTCGATGGCCTCCACTCCAAACCAACAGATACAGATACTAATGCCGGAAAAAAAATCCCACCCCAGTACCAACAATACCACCAGTCCGATAACATTCTTCTTGGCAAATATACAGGGTCTAAAGCCAGCAACAAACAACAAAATACCTTTCATCCGTGGACTGCTTGCAGAGGCAAAGGCAATGTTCGCGGCTTTCACTGAGACCCACATAAAGGATCACTTGGACAACGAAATATGGATCCCAGGTTACAACCTATACAGATGTGACAGAGTGAACAGGCAAAAGGGGGGGGGGGGTTGGCCTGTACATTGCAGAGTCACTTGTTTGCACAGAACTGCTAAATGCCTCTAATGATGTAGTGGAAGTTTTAGCAGTAAAGGTCGAGAACCAAAACCTAGTCATTGTGGTAGTCTACAAGCCTCCGGATGCAACATCCCAGCAATTCCAGGAACAGCTGTTAAAAATTGACCACTGTCTGGAAAATCTTCCAGCTCCTGCACCCAACATCTAGCTCCTGGGGGATTTCAACTTAAGGCACCTAAAATGGAGGAATATAGCAAATAATATTGTTGCAGTAATAACACCAGGAGGCAGCTCTGATGAAAACTCACACTCACGCGAGCTTTTAAATCTCTGCACAAAATTCAATTTAAACCAGCAAATAATAGAGCCTACTAGACTGGAGAATACACTAGACCTCATCTTCACTAACAATGATAATCTGATAAGAAATGTCACCATATCAAAAACAATATACTCAGATCACAACATAATTGAGGTTCAGTCATGTATGCGCGGAGCCCCAGACCGACATAATGAGATTAGTCACGAGGGAGCATTCACCAAATTCAACTTCAATAACAAAAACATAAAGTGGGACCAAGTAAACCAAGTCCTAACCGATATAAGCTGGGAAGATATATTAAGCAACACAGACCCCAACTTATGCCTAGAACAGATTAACTCGGTGGCACTCGATGTATGCACAAGGCTTATTCCTCTAAGAAAAAGGAGGAGTAGATGTAAAATAGAAAGAGACAGGCGCTCCCTTTACAGGCGACGGAAAAGAATAACAGAGCGGCTAAAAGAGGTCAATATATCTGAAATGCGTAGGGAGACACTGGTCAGAGACATAGCAAGCATCGAACTTAAGCTAAAAGAATCCTTTAGGAGTCAGGAATCGCGGGAAGAACTAAAAGCCATAAATGAAATCGAAAGAAACCCAAAGTATTTCTTCTCCTATACCAAATCAAAATCGAGAACAACGTCCAGTATTGGGCCCCTACTTAAACAAGATGGGTCCTACACAGATGACAGCAAGGAAATGAGTGAGCTACTCAAGTCCCAATATGACTCAGTTTTTAGCAAGCCGCTAACCAGACTGAGAGTCGAAGATCAAAATGAATTTTTTTATGAGAGAGCCACAAAATTTGATTAACACAAGCCTATCCGATGTTATCCTGACGCCAAATGACTTCGAACAGGCGATAAATGATATGCCCATGCACTCTGCCCCAGGGCCAGACTCATGGAACTCTGTGTTCATCAAGAACTGCAAGAAGCCCCTATCACGAGCCTTTTCCATCCTATGGAAAGGGAGCATGGACACGGGGGTCGTCCCACAGTTACTAAAAACAACAGACATAGCCCCACTCCACAAAGGGGGCAGTAAAGCAACAGCAAAGAATTACAGACCGATAGCACTAACATCCCATATCATAAAAATCTTTGAAAGGGTCCTAAGAAGCAAGATCACCACCCATCTAGAAACCCATCAGTTACACAACCCAGGGCAACATGGGTTTAGAACAGGTCGCTCCTGTCTGTCTCAACTATTGGATCACTACGACAAGGTCCTAAATGCACTAGAAGACAAAAAGAATGCAGATGTAATATATACAGACTTTGCAAAAGCCTTCGACAAGTGTGACCATGGCGTAATAGCGCACAAAATGCGTGCTAAAGGAATAACAGGAAAAGTCGGTCGATGGATCTATAATTTCCTCACTAACAGAACACAGAGAGTAGTCGTCAACAGAGTAAAGTCCGAGGCAGCTACGGTGAAAAGCTCTGTTCCACAAGGCACAGTACTCGCTCCCATCTTGTTCCTCATCCTCATATCCGACATAGACAAGGATGTCAGCCACAGCACCGTGTCTTCCTTTGCAGATGACACCCGAATCTGCATGACAGTGTCTTCCATTGCAGACACTGCAAAGCTCCAGGCGGACATCAACAAAATCTTTCAGTGGGCTGCAGAAAACAATATGAAGTTCAACGATGAGAAATTTCAATTACTCAGATATGGTAAACATGAGGAAATTAAATCTTCATCAGAGTACAAAACAAATTCTGGCCACAAAATAGAGCGAAACACCAACGTCAAAGACCTGGGAGTGATCATGTCGGAGGATCTCACCTTCAAGGACCATAACATTGTATCAATCGCATCTGCTAGAAAAATGACAGGATGGATAATGAGAACCTTCAAAACTAGGGAGGCCAAGCCCATGATGACACTCTTCAGGTCACTTGTTCTATCTAGGCTGGAATATTGCTGCACACTAACAGCACCTTTCAAGGCAGGTGAAATTGCCGACCTAGAAAATGTACAGAGAACTTTCACGGCGCGCATAACGGAGATAAAACACCTCAATTATTGGGAGCGCTTGAGGTTCCTAAACCTGTATTCCCTGGAACGCAGGAGGGAGAGATACATGATTATATACACCTGGAAAATCCTAGAGGGACTAGTACCGAACTTGCACACGAAAATCACTCACTACGAAAGCAAAAGACTTGGCAGACGATGCACCATCCCCCCAATGAAAAGCAGGGGTGTAACTAGCACGTTAAGAGACCATACAATAAGTGTCAGGGGCCCGAGACTGTTCAACTGCCTCCCAGCACACATAAGGGGGATTACCAACAGACCCCTGGCAGTCTTCAAGCTGGCACTGGACAAGCACCTAAAGTCAGTTCCTGATCAGCCGGGCTGTGGCTCGTACGTTGGTTTGCGTGCAGCCAGCAGCAACAGCCTGGTTGATCAGGCTCTGATCCACCAGGAGGCCTGGTCACAGACCGGGCCGCGGGGGCGTTGACCCCCGGAACTCTCTCCAGGTAAACTCCAGGTAAACTATACTTAACTTTGCAGTGTAAAGTACCTGCGCTAACTTTGCTAGAATGAACGTTATATAAAACAGCTTAATATTACCCAAGTTGACTGACTATCAGTTTAAATTGTTATTATCATAATTATTATTATTAGTAGTAGTAGTAGTAATAATAAGAAGTGTATGTCAAGGAAATATATAAATTTCGCCATGTTCAGACTAATTTTTTAAGAATTATGCCAACGGTAGTTTTACATTCAACTTATTTAGCAAAGCGATGGTTGTTGAATAAGCCTGGTTTACAAACTCCGCTTAAAAAACACAACATATACACTTAGGGATATACAGGTCTCCCTGCATAACGTATATACCGTGTGTGACAGTGTGTGCTGAGGCAGCTCAACGTTTTCTCTGGAGCCGGGATGAATGGTGCATCAACAGTTTCTAATTACATTAAAAGGCGAGATTAATAATATTATTCGCTATAAAGTCTGGCATTATGCATCAAATAATAATGTACGAACTCATATATATGCGCTATGTTTAATACTATATATGCCAAAATATTACCGTAAGGAGTAGAATTAAAACACTGGATATACCTGTAAGTGGAAGTAGTAGAGTGAGTTTGGTGGTCAATAGATGGCAGCAGCGCCGCCCTCACTAGACTCCATTGCCTGCACTGTCAACTGTGCTGATACCTCTCATTCTGTGCTGAGCTGCCGTGGGGGGTGGGTGTGCTGACTCTTGCTTTAATTTGTGGTAACTGTGTCGTCTCTGGTCCACTATGGACACGGGCGTAAGAAACAGGAAGAATAAATCTTCGCCTGAAGCTGAGAAAGCCATCAAGGGCAAGATAGAGGAAATAACGTCGGTTGATAATCATAACATGCTTAAGGAAAGCATTGAAAAGCTCAAGCACCTGAATGAAAATATTAACAGGGACTCGGTAAGTATTTTGACAATATGTTATACAGTGGGGTGGGTGACCTAGTGCCCCCAAGTCCTTCGGTCTGGAGATGGTCCCGGTTTTCACCGTAACCTACATACGGGGGGTCGAGCAGTCAGTCAGCTGCTGGCTAGACCAGACCCCTTTAAACTAAACTCTAGAGGTTTTCCTTCTTGTTCTTGTTGCCAGCAAATGTAAATATTCTAAGTGGGAGACACGTCAAAGGTATATTCAGTTTACACATACCTTCCAACTTACCGCGACGTTTCCGGTAAAAGCGGTATGTACCATGGGGTCGTTTTGCCACTAGCTTTTAATTAACCAGGCGCATCCTGAAAGACTTATCCCCTTTCTCGTACTTCCGTGCTCAGATATTCCCATATGTTAACAAAGAAAGTGAAGCTGAAGTATGCATGGCCACGATTGTAACTTTCCTGAAAATTGATGAGGTAGCAACATTTTCCGGAAGTTGCCACACAGCCTCCGTGTCTTGCCCCTCTGGCGTGGCTGCTGGATGGCTACCTGTCCCCCAGAGATGCTCGAGCTGCTGCTGGTGTCTTGTGAATGATTTGATCTATGATTTTTGTTTGGAAATGACTTATGGTTATTAATCCTGTTTGTAGGTAGCTAGGTTATTGATTTTTGGGTGTTTAATTGTAGGAGTGCCATGAGGGGGCATAGATAATATAAGTATTACGGTATGTAGATTTAACCTACGACTTGATTAGGTCATAATCGATTAAATATACATAATGTAATACACAAGAGGGTCAATATTTACTTGAATTGCTCGGATTTCATTAAATATGGGTTATTTAAATCCTCTAACATTAAGTTGTGTATTGATGACACGTCTCCCTTCCCTCCTCCTCAAAAAAAATCCAACTTAACCTAGAGTAGATTTTTGTATTCTAGGTTAGGTTACGTTGTATTCCCAAAATATAAAGCTACAATCCATTTAATATTTTATCATTTACATAATACAAATCACAGCATATAAAGTATATATACTGATCCATACGAACACTAATGTGTTCTCTTGTGAGCCATGTGAAAAATGTACGTTTATTGATTGCCAGAATTACAGCTTGACATAATCTAGTTAATGGACTTCGAATACAGGTAACAAGATTTAATAAGTTTAATAGAGCATGTTTGTTAGAGGTCCATGGTGATGTACTGCACAAGGTTGAGTGTATTATATGTACTTTGGCATCAGCTTCCAGTGTTTTCTAACCAATGTTGACAAAAAGATGCTCACTTAAGCAACGCAGTCAGTGGAGAAACTCGCAAGCGTTTAAATATAAAAGAAAATAACTAGAGGCTTGTGTGTCCCGGTTTTTATGTAATAAAGACTTGTTTCATGAATAGAATCTTCTAATGCGAGTTTGGTCTTGTATACCTTTAATACTACTTAAACGATCGAACCTGGTTGCTTCCCATTCCCTAGGCGTTCATGACGGAATTTAGCGCTGTCTATAATTATATCCTCCTAAGGACTTCAATATAAGCATATTGTGTAAAGTCATTGCGTATTATACATAGTTGTTCAATGCCTATAATAGTGTATAATAAAATCAATGTAGAAATCAAAGTGAAATCGCTTGTAAAACTAAAACATCAATGTTGAGCAAAGGACTGCAGTGGGCTCTTCTAGCCCATTCAAAGGAATCCCAGATTAAGTGGTAATCATTTTTTTTTGTTTTAGTAAAAAAAATACTGCATCCTTATAGCCTTGCCAGTCATCAGTTTGACATACAAGGATGTAATTCATTGTAATCCTCTTATGGAAGCTATGATAATAAAGTAATAGTAGTGCATATTTAAATGTTTCATCTTCCATATGCCTTGGAATAAACATGCACACAAACCCTGTTTAAGCCATCCCATGGCAATAACTGGGGCAAGGTGGATGACTAGCCGACTATGTCAGAAGTGCGATGTGCATGCAGGCGTAGAGAGAGTAGCCGTGCTGCACGACTTTCACACTGCTAGTCTTCAGAAAATGCTCTGTTGCAGGTGTAACCCGTACAACGCTACATATCCCATTAACACTATACCCATATGCACTGGAGTTTTTATTTTAATGTAACAACTTAATATCATGCCAAGACTTAAATTAGAATGACAATGCAGTATATTCCATCTGTTCATGATATGAAGACTATTCCGTGGTGTACCATCTCCAAGTGACCTTCAGGTGAAGTGGAAGGCGTGGCAAGTGGCCCCAGGTAATAACGACTTCGGCTTGTGTGGATGGTACAGGATGGTGGGGGGTTTGAAGGGGGGCTATTTCTCCTGTGCTTTCCTCCCTCTCCTGTACCTCCCTCTACTTTCCTACCTACCTGCCACGTTACTTTTACCTCTGATCTTCCTCCCCCCCCCTAGTTTCCCATAATTTCACTCCATCCCCCCCCCACACAAACAACGCTTCACTTTCCTACGTTCTGCCACGTTACCTTAACCTCTGGCTTTGCAGTACCGACCCCCTCTCCACCACAACCTCCCACCACCCACTCCCTTGTGCGCATTGTGTATGTACTCTATTTGTACTCGCTGATTTGTACTCGTTTGTTTGCGGGGTCGAGGCTTGGCTCCTGGCCATACCTAGAGTACATAGATTGGTATCACTGACTACTGACCTCTTGGGTCTTAAACCTTGAAGCTATCTTAAATGTGCCTCCACCACTGCCTCATCTCGGTCATTCCGCTTCTCAACCCCCTGTCCTCATGATTCTGGTCCTCTTAAATCAGTCTCCATGTCAGCCTTAAGAAAGTTCGTATTAATCATATTCTCTTGCCCTCTCATATAAGGTCGTCAGGTTTAGTTCCTTTCCTGATAATGCGTTCCTCTCATTTTTGGTGCTAGCCTGGTTGTAAACCTTTAGACCATTCCAGTTGCTTTACGTTCTTGACCGGGTGTGGCCTCCATGCTGGAGCCATGTACTCCATGACAAACCTAACATATGTTGTGTATAAGGTTTTAAAAAGATTGTTTTTATTAGTTCCTGGATGCTATTCTGAGGTTAGCTAGCCATCTTGCGCATGCCACTGTTCATACCATTTATTTGCAGTTCTGGAAATATGCTAGGTGTTTTATTTGCAGCTTTTCTCCATTCATGATGTATTGTCGAGTCTGCGCTCTTTTCTTTCTCATCTTTCTCTTCTATTTCTCTTTTCTCTTTTTTTTCCCTTCTTTTCTTTCTCTTTTCTTTTCTTTCTCTTTTCTTTTCTTTCTCTTTTCTCTTCTTTCTCTCTCTTCTCTTCCTCTCTTCTTTCTTTCTCTGCTCTCTCTCTTCCACTCTTCTCTCTCCCTCTTTCTTTTTCTTTTTTCTTTCTCTTCTTTCTTCTCTGCTTTCTTCTCTCTCTCTGCCCCTCAAGGGAGGTTCTTTGATGCTGGTTAGGGGCTTTTGATCTAGGGAATTGGATCTGTGCTCCAGTTTCCTGAATTAAGCCTGAATACCTTCCATTCCCCTCACAGGAGCTGTATAATCCTACAGGTTTAGCGCTTCCCCATCATAATAATTTTCTCTTTTGTTCTCTTCCCTTTCACTTTCTCTTCTCTTTATTTTTTTTCTCTTTATACAGGGTTTTACGAGGTTAGGGTAACGATTCCTAACATATTTACAAGCTAAGAGCCTTTACCTACATCAGCTCATTTGAAAGCCTTTTTATTATGAAACAAAAATATGGAACAGGATGAAGTTGGAGCCATCTGTGGGCCAGCGCTTTCATTTCGTTGATATGTTGTACGAACATGTTTCAGACTTGAGTCATTCTAGGAATTATTGATCTCAGATGAAGTGATGTTCTAAAGAAGGGTACAGTCAGTGAAGCAGCAGCTGTACTAAACAGTAAGGCCACCCATATCCCTCTGAATTGAAGGCTCTACTGAAATGACAGATCTATCCAGGCTGGGCCAGGCAAGAGATGAGTCGTCTTTCTCTGTTCTGTCAAGAAATCGCAGACGAGATGGAAGGCAGGCAATCCAAGAAAGTGGAGCATACTCAAGGTGTGAGCGTACATGTGCCTCGTACAGAATCTTGCTACCTCTACTGTTGAGCAGGTTAGAGATGCGTCGAAGTACTATAAGCTTCATGAGCGCCTTGTTTGCAAGCTTTACAACGTAGTTCTTCATGGTCAGTTTGGAGTCAAATTTCACCCCAATGATATCAGCTTCGTCCCGGGGTATCAACGCTTGTTCATTCTTACCACCTTCAGCATTACCATCATGGTGCCTAGAAACCATAATCACTTTTCTCAGGAGCAAATGTGACCTGCCATCGTTTACCCCAGGCTGATACCATATGCATGGGATTCTGGGATGAGATGATCATTGAAGTAGACATTCCATAACAATGGCCTAAGCATACTTTCCCGTGGAACGCTTGCACCAATAGGATGTCTTACTGACTATCCCTTTGAAAACTACTTAGACATCTACCTTGAAGTTAATCACTGAGAAGACAATGTAGAGCCTGCAATTTCCAGTGCATGCAGTTTTGCCAAGAGTCCCTGGTGCCATACTCGGTCAAAAGCACCAGCAATGTCCAGTGCCATTACACGACTGACTTTGGATTCATCCATTGTGGTGCCATTTAGTGCAAATACGAGTGGTAGTCTAAAAATTATCATTTGCGTGAGATTATTAAGTCTTGCCAGTGATTGACTGAAATGACACTGGTCTGTAGATGCTGATTTCTGCTCTGCTCTTTTTGTGAGCAGGGACTACATTTGCCTATTTCCACAGAGGTCATTTACACTGCTAGGCAGTGCAAATAGATAGAGGTGCTGCTAGCTGGTCTGCACATCTACTCCGCAGTCTTGGGCTCAACTTGTGTCCACAACCTCTTCTTGGTCCAACAATTCAAGATGATACACCTCCTGCCTCTTTCTCTTGCATTTTCTTTCTCCTTTTTCTTACACTTTGCTCTCTCTCTCTCTCTCTCTCTCTCTCTCTCTCTCTCTCTCTCTCTCTCTCTCTCTCTCTCTCTCTCTCTCTCTCTCTCTCTCTCTCTCTCTCTCTCTCTCTCTCTCTCTCTCTCTCTCTCTCACACACACACACACACTTGTTTCCTCGTGGTGCATTGATATAAAAATAGCTTGTGAGGTTAGAACATACAGGAGGAGAATGAATAGTTCTAGGCCTTTCATGTTGCAATCAACAAATCAAGAGCTTGCAGTGTTGCAGAAATGAGAATGAATTCCAAGCAAATACGTGCAGTTACGCTTCCTCTGAACGTATTTGCTTTGAAATCCTTTGTGCGACATTGTAACCTCCTGATGTGTTGATTGCAACACTAGGGTCCTAGAGCTGTCATTCAACCTGCCCATGGTTTTGCATTTGTGTATCACTAAATTGCAATTTTTGCGCATACACTGTGTGCGTGCGTGCGCGTGTGTGTGCGCGTGCGCTTACCTATTTGTACTCGCCTATTTGTGGCCCCGCCTCTTCACTGATTGCTACTGGGTCTTTTCTCTCTCTCTGCTCCATGAGCTTTATCAAACCTCGTCTTAAAACAGTGCATGGTTCCCGCCTCCACTACGTCACTTTCTAGGCTATTCCACTGCCTGACAACTCTGAAGAAATACTTCCTAACATCCCTTTGACTCATCTGAGTCTTCAACTTCCAATTGTGACCTCTTGTTTCTGTGTCCCATCTCTGGAACATCTCGTCTTAGTCCACCTTGTTTATTCTGTGCAGTATTTTATATGTCGTTATCATGTCTCCCCTGACCCTCCTGTCCTCCAGTTTCGTCAGGCCAATTTCCTTTAACCTTTCTTCGTAGGACAGTCCTCTTAGCTCTGGGACTAGTCTTGTTGCAAACCTTTGCACTTTCTCTAACTTCTTGACGTGCTTGACCAGGTGTGGATTCCAAACTGGTGCTGCATACTTCAGTATGGGCCTGACGTAAATTGTGTACAGGTTCTTGAACGATTCCTTACTGAGGTATCGGAACGCTATCCTTAGGTTTGCCAGACGCCCGTACGCTGCAACAGTTATCTGATTGATGTGCACCTCAGGAGATGTGGTCGGTATTATACTCGCCCCAAGATCACTTTTCTTGAGTGAGGTTTGCAGTCTTTGGCCACCTAGACTATACTGTGTCTGCGGTCTTTGCCCTTCCCCGATCTTCATGACTTGCATTTGGCAGGGTTAAATTCAAGAAGCCAGTTGCTGACCCAGGCTTGTAGCCTGTCCAGGTCTCTTTGTAGTCCTGCTTGATCCTCGACCGATTTGATTCTCCTCGTTAACTTCACATTATCTGCAAACAAGGACACTTCTGAGTCTATCCCTTCCGCTATGTCATTCACATATATCAAAAACAGCACAGGTCCTAGGACTGACCCCTGTGGAACCCCGCTTGTCACAGGCGCCCACTCGACACCTCGTCACGTACCGTGACTCACTGTTGCCTCCCTGTCAGGTATTCTGATCCATTGCAATGCCTTTCCTGTTGTGTGCCTAATCCTCTAGCTCTTCTAGTAACCTATTGTGAGGAACTGTGTCGAAGGCCTTCTTGCAGTCCAAGAAAATGCAGTCTATCCACCCCTCTCTCTCTCTTGTCTTACTTCTGTCACCTTGTCATAAAACTCCAGTAGGTTTGTGACACGGGATTTTCCTTCCCTGAAACCGTGCTGGTTGTCGATTATACACTGGTTTCTTTCCATGTACTCCTCCACTCTCCTGATGATCTTCTCCACGACTTTGCTTACTATACACGTTAGTGACACAGTTCTGTAGTTTAATGCCTCGTGTCTCATTTTTAAAAATTGGGGCTGCATTTGCCATCTTCCATACCTCGGGGAGTTACCCAGTTTCAATGGACGCGTTTAAGATCTTTGTTAGTGGCACACACAGCATCTCTGCTCCCTCTCCAAGGACCCATGGAGAGATGTCTGGTCCCACCGCCTTTGAGGTATCAAGTTCACATAGCAGCCTCACCTCCTCGGTTATGCGTACCTCATCCAATACTTGTTGGTGTACTTCCCTGTTCTGATTTCCTGGAGTCCTGCCGGTTTCCACTGTAAATACTTTTTTAAATCTCGTGTTGAGCTCCTCGCATACCTCTTGGTCTTTTCTTGTGAACTCCGGATCATCCTTCCTCAGTCTGATTACTGGGTCGTTGACTGTTGGTTTTCCTCCTGCTGTGGCTATACAACAGCTTCGGGTCAGGCTTGACTTTCGATTCTGTTATTTTCGTATTGTCGCTGAGTCTCCCTTCTTATCTGTGCATATTCGTTTCTGGCTCTTCGGCTGATCTCTCTATTTTCCTGGGTCCTTTGTCTTTTGTACCTTTTCCATTCTCTAGTACACTTTGTTTTTGCCTCCCTACACCTTTGGGTGAACCAAGGACTCGTTCTGGTCTTCCCATTATTTCTGTTTTCCTTGGGAACAAACCTCTCCTCTGCCTACTTGCATTTTGTTGTCACATAGTCCATTTCTTTTACAGGTTTTCCTGCCAGTTCTCTCTCCCACTGAACGTCTTGCAGGAAGTTCTTCATGCCTGTGTAGTCCCCCCTTTTGTAGTTTGGTTTTTCTCGTCCTATTCTTGCTACTCTCCACATGTAGCTCAACTATAGTCAAAGCATAGAACCACATGATCACTACCTCCTAGGGGCCTTTCATACATGATATCCTCAATGTCCGAACTACACAAGGTGAATACAAGGTCTAGTGTGTATGTGTGTAGCCTTACAACTTTTAAACTAGTGTCCAAAATGCGCAAAGGAAAATTAATCTTGAAAAAAAAATGCTATACAATGTCAGGAAACGGTAATTGTGTGGTTTGAGGGGGAGGCTTTGTGGTGGGTGGGTGGGTGACAACAATGTGGTGGTGAGGGAGTGACTCTCCGCCTCTCGTTGCTTTATAGTGTGCCAGTATTCATTTTTTTTTTTACCTCATTTTTAAGGACATCCCAGCGAGGCTTTAGCTCGCCGTGCTAGAGCTTTCGGCTCATGACAAAGAGAACCCGGGATCGATTCCTGGTAGGGAGAGACTTGTGGGAAAGACTTTCACCTGTTGCTCATATTCAGGTAAATGGTAAATATATACCTGGGAGTTAGCGTTGTTGGTCTCATCCTCAAGGAAGATAAACAAAACGCTAAGAATGTCGTCTCTCATCCTCACCAGTTTGTTACTGGCAATATTGTCTGGTTTACACACATCATAAAGGTGCACGAGTGACTGTACAAGTGCAGTATTCATCTGAAGCATGTAACCTCCTTGATCATTGTACCAAGCATCTATGCAGTGGTCAGATGAACCTCGGCTTAACACTCCTGGATCATACTCAGCTGGGTTAAGCCCTCTTTACCCACTCCTCTCACCAACGTAAGAGTATTTTTCCTGCGTCCTCACGTCCTAGCTCATCCATACCCCTACTCCCTCCTGTCCCTTCCTGCTCCTCCTGCTCCTCCTGCTCCTCCTGCTCCTCCTGCTCCTCCTGCTCCTCCTCCTCCTGCTTCTCCTCCTCCTGCTTCTCCTCCTCCTCCTGCTTCTCCTCCTCCTCCTGCTTCTCCTCCTCCTCCTGCTTCTCCTCCTCCTCCTGCTTCTCCTCCTCCTCCTGCTTCTCCTTCTCCTCCTGCTCCTCCTCCTCCTCCTCCTCCTACTCCTCCTCCTCTTGCTCCTCTTCCTCCTGCTCCTCCTCCTCCTCCTCCTCCTCCTCCTCCTGCTTCTCCTTCTCCTCCTCCTCCTGCTTCTTCTCCTCCTGCTTCTTCTCCTCCTGCTTCTCCTCCTCCTGCTTCTTCTCCTCCTGCTTCTTCTCCTCCTGCTTCTCCTCCTCCTCCTGCTTCTCCTCCTCCTGCTTCTCCTCCTCCTGCTTCTCCTCCTCCTAAGTTCTGTAGTTGTACTCTTGGACTGTTGGTAATCTCTAAAGGGAGATTTTACTTGTATGTTGAGTGAGGACCTACCTTGCCTCCTCCTTTTTTTTTCACCCCAAGAACTATGGAATTAGGCCAGTGACAAGTACTCTTTCTAATCAGACATCAAATTCCTGTTCTTCATCCTCACACTTGCCTTACCCTCCCTTCCCTCCCCCCGTCCCCAAACCGGCCCAGTGGATCCTGCAGACTGTGAACAAGTTATACGGGGTTTGGCAGGACGTGGGTGGTGGGTCCTCTTTCAACAAGAGTTTTCACTTTGCGACGAATCTGTTGAAAGACAATTGTGCACACTTCACCCATACCAAAACCACTTGTTCGCGGGTGCTCCTGCCTCCTCCCTCTCCACCTCCGAGTAGCTTGAGACATGCCGCAAACTGTAGACTATAATAATTATGATCTTTATTTCGATAATTACATGTTCATTGTATACAAGCCTAGATGACATCAATGACATACTACTGTACAGAAAGCTGCTTGTTTTTGCAGAGCATTTCGGACAAATTAGGTAAATTTTATCTCCAGGATGCGACCCACACCAGTCGACTAACACCCAGGTACCCATTTTACTGCTAGGTGAACGGGTACTGCACGTTTCATAAGAAAATACGTGCTAATTGTTTCCACTCGTACCGAGGATCAAATCACGGACGTCACTGTATGAGCCGAGTGCGTTAGCAGTCGGGCTACGTGACACCTAAATACTATAGAACATATATTTGTCCACGGCTTAGACCTTTTCTTCTCCTCGATTTTTCTAATTAAAGATGTGCCTGTAGGGATCTCTAGTAACTTTGATCAGTATTTTGATATTACTGTTTGTTTTTTTAACTGATGCTAGTTATTTTAGCCTGATGTAGTATTTGTTACCTGTAGTCTTTTCCGCAGACCCGTAGCCTGGTCCCAGACCAGGCTTCCTGGTGGTTTGCTGGCCTGATTGATCAGGCTGTTTGTGTCCGCCGACTGCAGTCCAACGCATGCACCACAGCCTTGCTGATTAGGAACTGATTTGAGCAATTTATCGAATTCCGTCTTGACTAAAGCCAGTGTTCGTGTTCAGTTTTTTGTTTATTTTTATTCTTGTATTTACTGTTGCTTGTCTATTTCTCGGGTTATGAGCGTTGTGTGGTTAAGTAGTTGTTGGTATACCTGACCCTCAACACCGCCCCCCCAACATCCCCCCAACACCCACGCTCTGTCATCCTTCCTGAAGGATGTTTCCGTGAATGAACGCCCCTACGGCCCGGTCTCGGACCAGGTCTCCTGGTGGATCAAAGCCTGATCAGCCAGTCTTGTTACTGCTGGCCGCATGTAGTTCAACGTACAAACCACAGCCAGGCTACAAACCTGGAGGGTATTCTGGGGTCATTCCCGTCGCCTCCCTTCCCTCGCTCTCTTGTTACCCCCTCCCCAAGTAGCCTACCCATGTAGTGTAGAAGAATGAATTTGTGAATTCAGGTGAGCAGTGTCAAAAGCAAAGGTGGAGAGAAGGTTACAGAGATCTTGTGGAAGAGACTTTGTAAATGGTCCAAGTCAGACCGAAACGTAGTAGTAAGTTCCTTTCGCTATATGCGGGTTATTTGTGTAGCCTACCCATCTCCGCTACAATACTGAATTTTATTAAAGCTGGCGATAAGCTCAGGATTAAAGTGCTGAGGTCTTTTAGTAACTGGGTATATACCCGTGTCCGCCTCGTGCACGTGTGTGCCAGCGTGCACGTGTGCGCCAAAGCATGTAACACTACTCAAAGCTAGTTTCTAAATATCGTTGCCAGAGTTGCTTGCGTGTGTGCGCATAGCAAGAGAAGGCATTTTTTTTTATTCGTCAAAATTGGACACATCAGCAGTGTGCTGCAGTCCTATTTCTGTGATAGCTTTTGTTCTCACTATCATATTCCATCACCCAGGATGGGGAAGACTTCGTTAGGGTAATGAGATATCGTCAGGCATTACCTAGCTTAATGGGAGGGGAAGAGAGCCTGTATAAATAAGGTGAAGGGTGTTATTGTGTTCAAAGGTGTACATAACTGGTTCAGAGAACCAACAAGTTGATAAATTACACATGTGCAATATTTGAGTATCTTTGTGGAAACGTTTAGTCACACAGTGGCTTCATCAGTCCACAAAGGTGTGTACATTGTATGTACAATGTACATAGGCAGGATGCACGTCGTATACACATAGCACTGATCTATCCTTGGGTTGGAAGCATCAATGTTTGCTGATAAATGGTTGACTCATGGCTGTCGTGCAGTAAATAAACCTCCACACTTATAAAAGGGAACTTCACACCTAACAAATTGGAAATTAAAAACTGCACGAAGTTTCATTACGTCCTAAATCATTAAGTCACGAATGAGATGAGAGAACCGTAAGAGCAGCCAGGTCAAAGATGAGGAGTCAGTAAAGGTTAGATCAAGTCACGACTGTTCTTGATCCAAGAATTTTAAAATGTACTGGAGGCAGCCAAGGATAGAAAACCAGCCGGGACTGAGATTAATATTAATATATAACGACAGAGAAGAAGATTGCACACGTGAGGTCTGCTTTCACTCTCGATGTATGTAGTTAGTAGGCGGTGGATGCCGACACTGTTTACTCGTAAACAACGGTTCACTTGGTATCGGTCGGCAAAAGTGTTCGATCACACTTCATAGTACACTGTTGGCAGATGTCAGAACTTAATGGTTGTTTCATCTGCTTGTCAACACTGATGGCGACCTTACAAAGATAGTAAGTTGAGAATATTGGCTGTAATGTTATTGGAATACATAGTTAAGATGTGCGTATTCACACTATTTTGTCTGGTCACAAATACTGCAATATTATTTGAAGTGAAAACTTCAAATTTCATTGTTTTGTACAACGTATATATTATTGTATTTTCAAAACTGAAATTACAATTTTACAATTAAATTATTTAAGTGTCAGGCTATTTATGTAAAATATTTGTGTAGCAGATAGTTTTAAATTATTGGAAGCATAGTTTTAAAACTTAAGTGAAGGTTACTGGGAATATTGAAAGTTTAAATGTCAAATAAAAAGTTTTACTGTGAAACGTAAGTGTTTCAAATATGTATGAAAATGATCTTAATAAGAATATAAGGAATAGGATCAATGCCATAAAATTTGGATTTCAAATATTTACACTGCTATATTGTAGTAGAACCACCAGTTGGGTTCTAGTAAGAACTTGTACTGGTTCACCCCCCCCCCATCCCCCCAGTGCCTCTTCTCGCGTATTCACAAAAGACTGATTGTTCCTGATGTTTTGTTTTTCTTGGCTTTACCCTCGACTTTAAGTAATATTAATTCTTAGTTACTTTGCTCTCCTGAGTTATACAAAGCAATTTGGGCTACATCATAGCGGTTTTTTTATATATATATTTTTAAATAAAGAAGCTTCGTATGCTTAAGAAGGGAAATAAGTCACTTTGGCTTCTTTGGGTTATCCTCGGTAATCTACACCATATATGACTACTTGTGTGTACCTGTGACTAAATAAACTTTCTTATAGGCCTGCTTTACTAGCCACAACATTGTGCCTCGAGGTTCGACTTGCTGTCAGTCTCCTCCCGGTCTGGTAGTTTACTGTCCGTCACACCGGAACACACACACTCGGGATTTGTCAAAATTATATGTAACTGAAAGTTATTTGCCATCTGTTACACCGTCTTAAAATAGTCATAATTTTTTTTTCGAAATATGTTAAGACTTTTCGTTATCCTCAGTTTAGTTAAACTGACAACAAAAAATCCTGGTCCCAGCCACGCTTCATGGAAAGGAGAATGATCTGAACTGATAACATGTGACTGGAGTAAAATGTATGCAGTGGGATTGGGAATTTATTCTTAGTATACCAGTGTGGGAATTTATTAAGCTCAAATAAATCCAATTGGGACCATTGTAAATAAAACCATAGATGTTTTAGTACCTATGCCAGCAAAACGAGTAGCGAAATCACGAGTCAGCACATTATTATTGATATGTTTACAATAATTTGGTAGATTACAGGGTTTAATTAGAATTAAAGTGTTAGAACTAATAATAGAATTAAAATATGCAGTTTTAGGCTTTAATATGCTTACATTAGATAGAAATGAGTAGGGAAAATTAGATAGACCTAGCGGTCCTCCAGTGAACTAGAGGAAGGACGCTGGTAGCCATCTCTTGAGTCCCACACTGTTTCCCAACGTTACCTGGCAGTTAACAACGGATTTGAGAGGCCTTAAAACGAATCGTGGATACGAATCTCTGCGCCAGATCCTCTGGCGATACTTGTTTCTGTAATTAACCCCCAAGTCACGTGGCCACAATACTGAGTGGGGAAATTCAGGGATAGCTAACTTATGGTTAATAAGCATACCCATGACCAACAATCACGTAATTTGTAATTGATATTTACTACCGTTTACAATTTTTCTCTGACAGTGTTGTACAAACCACTTGTGAGACTTGAGACGATACGAGTCTTGGGGGACCGTGTCGTCAGTCCTTGTTAGAGAGAGCTTGCAAGAAGGCAGACATTACACACATTTTCATGATCAGTCTGGTATACGTTTTCTTTAACATTAAAAAAAAAGGAATATTTCTAAGTGTCAGATGTGGCACTTTGACGTTTCCATGAAGTGAGTACTGTTATCACCTAAGGTAACACCAGCGTCTAGACAGTGTAGTCTGCTTCTCCATACATCCCGCTTAGTGAACAAACCTGTAAATCTTGAGTTCGTAGAAACTTGTAACAAAAATAGCCAGTTTGCTAGTGCACTATAACTTAACCCTGTGGGCTGTTAAGTGTTAGTACTTGTGGTTAGACAACTTGTTCACTTCAGATAGTTAAGTCCCAGCTGTGTCTGGGGACAAGCGACAGAATAAACTCAGGGAATATGATTTAATGAGAGAGGGACGGGTATCGTTTTTAAGAGATGCTTGTGAAGATGTCCCACTTGTATATACTTGTTAAACGTGTATGGGGATTGAGGGGAAGGAGGGGTGGAGCATACTGTTTGAGTGGCATCCATTTGGCAGCTGCGCTGAAGTTAGTGTGGCGGGACAGTTAGGATGGGAGACTTTTAGTGGACCATCAGGTTGGGATGTAGACAAGCCAGTGGTACAGAGTAGGCTGTAGATCCTCTTGATTGAAAGGATGGGAGGGAGGGAGGGAGGGAGGGTGGTACCTTGGTAGGTGAAGGTGGGTAGGTATCGTCTGGCCAGGAAACATATCTTAGGTGTGTGCAGGCAGTGACTGGGCAAAGTTACCAAAGTTGTATTTTTCACAGTATTAAAAGGACGTCATATTTCCTCGGCTGGTAGCACTCTTATCTCGCATACTGAGGGGTTCGTGGTTCGATCCCCGGCACGAGTAGAAACGTTGGGCAGGTTTCCTTATACCTGTGCCCCTAGCAGTAAGTAGGTACCTGGATGTTACTGTTATGGGTCGCATCCCGGGGGAGGGAGGCGTTAGTATACCACAGATAGCTGTCTTAGCTTTGAAATGATCCGAGGTAGGATAACTGCTGTTACCTTGTAAATTCAACTGTGCATATTTTTTTTTTTTACATGTATACCATACATAGTACTTAACATGTTTAATGTCCCAAGATTTCACCAGGCACATCTCGTGTGAGGGAGCAAGTTTGTGTTGGAGTGTGAGTGCAGGTGCTGGCGATCATGGAGGCTACAGTGGGAGATTTATTGTGTTTCTGGAGTGTAGTCGTCGTCACCTTGCAAGGTGCGTGATGGCGGCGGTGACGGGTAGAAATCACTGAGGTGAGAGAGGATCTCCAGCGGCCGGCCCCAACCTGGATGACACGTACAATCCTAGCTACTTTCTCCTCGGCTGGATGACTGCTCTCTGGACTTGCCTACCATCATTACTTGTTTTTCCTCCTCGCTTTCTCTTCATTCCCTTTCTCCTGACGCTGAACGTCCCATTTCCTACCCACATCCACGATTCCTTTCCCCATATCTCGCCACCCCTTCTATATTTTGGTTTTTCGCTATCACCTCTGGAGCGCACATTGCGGACCATCATCCTGTTCATGCCCCTGTGCAGTATATATAGGCTCTCGTGCAGCCTGCGCTGTTGCGTATCCTGTATCCAGTTTCTTTGAGGATTCTGCTGTTAACTGAACGTGTTGACCCCAGAGAGCCGTAAGCTGGGTGGGTTTGTGCTACTTGTTTCATCCTGGGTGCATGTCTGGCAATCTCTTGCACTGCCATTGCAGCTAGAGGCGCACCCTGCGCCGTGTTGCCCTTCTGTGGACAGCTATATTGTTTGCCCTTGTATTTGTTCTGGCTTTTACGTTACTTCCGTTTAGAAGGTAGGATCATCTCTCTGAATGTTTCTAGATGCGCTTAACGTCAAGGATGACCTTTTCTTGTAGCATGATTCAATTTGGGGTTCAGGGATTGTTGTCACTGAGCTGAAGAGTGAGAATGGTTACAGGCTAAAGGAACACTGTATACAGTTATCAGTAATCAATGCTGAACTCCAGACTTTTCTTTGTTCTTTCCCTGATGCTCACTCTAAGTTTTTTTCCATTGGCTTCCACACCTCTGGCTCAGGCACAACCTCCTATTGTCCATCCTGTGGCCCAAAAAATATTGGTTCTTGGCTGGTCCTTCAGGCTCCACTACAATGTGTGTTCTGGTGGTATCTGAGGCATATTGTGGTCTGGGGTAATGAAGAGGCTGTTATGAAGTGTCCTCTTCAGCCTTTTTTCTCAGTGGTAGTGGGCAGAGTTCATGGTAATTTAACGTGTAAATGATAGTGTTGCAGGGCCTTAGACTAGCAACAAACTGTACAAGATTCTGTAAAACGTAGAATTTGCTTTAACTAATTCTAAATGACCCTTCAAGGAAAGGTGCCCTAAGTCAGTAAAGGGCTCTTGATTCAAGGAATTAGAGCTATCCTTCACTTTGATCTAAATTGCTCCCATTCCCCAGCCGCTGTTTAGCTCCCTATGGATTTAGCGCTTTCCCAAACGTACAATTTGAATTTTTATAATTCATGGAGAAGATTCTTTAAATTGAAGCACCTCTTTGCAGGTGTTCCTACGTGTGTGACGCTTCAGGCATCAGTTTGCAGGTACTCCTGCCCGTGAGACTTCTGGTATGCTGCTGATTATGGGGAACATTTTTAAGTGTTCACCCGCGGCTTGAGCCTGTCTTTCCTCAGAGTCGTGGATGTTACTATTACTGAGGTACCTGGGGGAAATTTTTAGGTGTTCTTTGACCTTGATTTTAATTGTTCTTATAGTTGTGTAATTTTTTGTTAATGTTAACGAATTTGTTTTTTTCTCTTGGGAGTGTTATTGTGCGAGATTGTATATTATTCTTTTGTTTAAAGAACATAAAGGCACAATACCGTGACTGGAACAATACACAAATAACCCGCACATAGAGAATAAAACTTGTGACGACTTTTTGTGTTGAATGTTTTCCATAGGTTAAAGTTCTTTGTAAATACAGCAGACTCTTTCCATCATGAAATTTGTCACCTAAATCAAAATAGTGTAATTATAGTCCTGTCACTTCCTTGTTTATGTACATAATATACATTGGACCTTCTGGTTATGCAATGACTAGTTAGCCATGAGAATCTAGCGACATTCGACGAGGTAATTGTAAATATAATGATAAAATAACGTGTGTATTCCCATATTCATTTAGTGGGATACCTTTAAGCTGGTGAAGGGCTCTCGATTACCATCCCCCCTTTCCCAGGCTCAACATGACTCCTGCGGGTTTAGCAGTTCTCCATGAATATAATACAATGTACATAATGTGAGCAGGCGAGGTCGGCAGGTGAGTGCTGTTGCTTGTGGAGGTAGTAACTTGGTGGGTTGTTGCAGGTGTGTGACGGTGGCCCCAAGACTGACACCACCACCCTGGACCGCAAGGCAAGTGTCCTACACTACTGTGTTGTTGCCTCTTGTTGCTCACTCCCGCTTCATAACCTTTCCCATGCCGAGTGGCTGTTTATATCCTATTGATGCTGCCCGACTGTTCATACCTTGCTGATGCTGCTTGGCTTCATTTCACCCTGCTGATGGTACTTGGCTTCATATCGCCCTATTGATGTTGCATGGATGTTCATATCGCCCTGTTGATACTACTATGTTCTTCATATAGTAAAGATATATGATAAATCAATGTCCTATCCTCACAACGACGAGTGCATTACAGAAGAAAGTTTAGGGTTGACAGCCTGCACAGACTAACCTGGACAAGTTTAGCCAAATCTAACCTATCCAATATAGCGAACCTAATCAACCCTTCTAACCAAACCTTTCCTAGGTGGCGCCCTAATCTCTCCTAGGTGTTGCTGCATGAAGATCTGTTAGTGTTGTTTTTAAACCTCTTATTTATCCATGAATTTTAGCTATTTTATCTAAAACCTTAATCATCGAGAAGTGAAATATTTGAATTTATCGTTTGTTCATGGTTATATATGTATTAAAATATACTTATTCCGTGTATTGTTTTAGTGAATATTTGGGTTTGCCATTAAGGAGATAATACCAAGTGGCTGAAGTTTCATTTCTTAATGCAGAAAATGCTTTGTTGACCTGTAAAACTCGATCACAGTAGTACAGTAATAGTCGAAGCTGATTTTTTACTTTGGCGTTTTAAACATGGATTGTAGCGAGAGTCTCAAGTCTTAACAAATTACGATTGCAAGATGTCTTGGTAACTGTGTGCACAGGCCTCTACGAACGCTTGAGTAAATTTATTCACGAACATGATGAAAGATGCATGACGTTACCTGTACACATGATTGCTGCATGGCCTCGGTGGAACTGATGGTAGGGATCACTGTGAAGTAAGCTGGTGAAACCAGCTAATTTTTTTTTTTTTTTAGATAACTTGAGAATAGTTTGCGAGGAACACTTTTTTTACTTGAGGGGTAAGGAGCAGTTTTATTTTGTGTAGGGCAAAGTGGAGCACGTAATCTCTTGATAATTCTTCGTCCACATAGCCGCAAAAAAAAAAAAGTATATAACCATTGCTTGGTTGCATGGTGTAGAAATATAAATGAAGTAATGCTTTACCTGTTAAAAATATGGAACAAGATTGATTCATCACCATATAATTAAAATTGTAGGTTCGTTTGTCTTGTTAAATGGACAGTGTTGTTTAATATCTTTATTATGCCCCCCCATACCCATCCTGTGGGAATCGACAGTGTCAAGGGCCTTATACAGTAGGGCCCCGCTTTACGGCGTTTCGACTTAAGACGTTCTGCTAATACGGTAATTTCAAATTATGACCAAAACTCGCTATACGGCTCCCCATCTTTCTAATAAGGCGTACCCCACCCAGTATGTTTACATTCTTCGTATATGAAATTAACTGACAGGGGCAGTTATCCTGCTGCAGCTCATCTCCAAGGCCAGGCCTATGTAAGTTATACACCACCTCAAAAATGAAACATTTAACAGCCTGCTAACACCCAGGTATCTGAACTGAATAAACTGAGAGCCTGGAAACTAAGTTGACTGGGTAGTTTAAAATTAAAGGGAGACAGAGAGGAAAGGACCGAAAAAAAATCCAGAGAATCTTGAAGCGTTACTAAATGATGACAGAGGCAGTGATATCATGCATTTGGGCAGGGAGGAATAATATCTGGCAGGCGTACCCCTCAAGGAAGGTTTCTTGATTTTAGTGAGGGGCTCTTGATCTAGGGAATTGGATCTGCTCCGGTTCCCTGAATTGAGCCTGAATACCTTCCATCCCCCCACATACGCTGTATAATCCTACGGGTTTAGCGCTCCCCATGATTATAATTATAATCTGGCAGGCGTCATGAACCAGAGTGGATTGAAAATAATGCGTGAGGCAGTGGATTAGGAGTAGTTGGTGTATGTTAAATACAGTATATACACGAGAGAAGGAAGGTATCTAAGAATTAGCAGAGCATACATAATTTCTGTGTAGGTGGGTAGATGTAGGGGGAGGGGGGGAAGGAAAGAGACAGAAGAATTATAAGGAAATAAGTCTTTCGAGTATTCCGGGTAACTTTTAGAGCAGAATTCTTTTTGAAAGAGATAGGGGTGGGATTGCTGAGGAACGATGAGGATTTTGGAAGGTTAGGGGATGTGTAGACTAAGTGTTTACATTGAAAAATACAAGTGAGCAGTACAAAGACATTTGGCGCTTTTGTGGACTTAGAGAAGGCAGAAGGATGGGTAGCAGAAATTCGGTAGAGGTTTCAAGTGTATGGAATAGGCTATTATAAAGAATGTTAACGAGAGTGAAACTCAGGTTATGTAGGTGAGAAGGACTACTTTCCAAGAGATTTGCAATGTTACCATGATTAATATAATTGTAGATGATGTAGTAAAAAGTGAATGGTAGGGTGTTGGGAACGTGAGATTATGATGATGAATCTGATGCAATATGGGAATTGTCAGGGTTATTCATTTTGAGGATGACTCTTCTTTTGGGAGAAGTTGCAAAGGTTGCTGGGGGAGTTTAGGCTATTATGTACTTGGATGAAATTAAAAAATAAATGAACAAAGAAGAACATGGTGATGAAAAATAATAGTTTATGCAATGAAAACTGGATAAATTGGAAGGAGGGAGTATGGTGGAATTGAATGTATTTTGATAATTAGGAAGAAGGGTGGGAAACCTGTCATATGTGGCATTTTGCCAAGGAGAGGAGTTGGAAATGAATGGTTGTCCAGAGCAATTGGTGTCAATTGCTGGCTGGACAAATACTGTAAGGAAAATGCGGTAACATTCATTGACAAATGGGACCTCTTCTATGGCAGAAATGACATGTATGCCAGGGATGGGGTTCACTTGTCTAGGTGTGGGGTGGGAGCACTGGCCAACGCAGTGGAGGGAGCTGTTAGGTCTTTAAACTAGGAATAGTTAGTGGTATGGGTTTTGGCGGGAAAACTGTGAAGTCGCAGGGTAGTAACATGAGTACTAGGAAAACTAGTAATAGGCAAAATGAGGAGGATATTGGAAAGCCAGTGGCACTAATTGACAATGACAGTAATAGGTTTAGTGGAATAACAGAAAGGAGCAGGAAGGGTAAAGAGATAGGAGGGTCATTAAATATTTATTACACAAATAGTCGCAGTGCTAGGAATAAGATGGACGAGTTGAGACTAGTTGCCAGTGCAGGTAACATAGATGTATTTGCCATTACTGAGACGTGGTTTAATTCAAAAAGTCGGGACATGCCTGCAGAATGTCACATTCAGGGTTTTAAATTGTTCCAAGTAGATAGAAGTATCGGGAAGGGAGGTGGGGTGGCATTGTATGTCCGAGATCGCTTGAACTGTTGCATAAAAACGGGTATTAAGTCTGAAGTAACACATACAGAGTCTGTTTGGATAGAATTTTCAGAGGGACATGAAAAATTAATTTTAGGTGTGATATACCGTCCCCCAAATTTAGATAGGGACCAGGGGAGACTACTATGGGAGGAAATTGTTAGGGCCACAAGGCACGATAATGTAGTAATTCTAGGAGACTTTAACTTTAGTCATATTGATTGGAATTTCTTGACTGGGAATTTAGAATCATACGATTTCTTAGAAGTAGTTCAGGATTGTTTTTTGAAGCAGTTTGTGACAGAACCTACAAGGGGTAATAACCTGCTTGACTTAGTTCTGGCAAACAATGAATCCCTTGTTAATAATTTAGAAGTTTCAGAGGAACTGGGTGCTAGCGACCACAAATCAATTACATGCAGAATTGAATGGAAGTATGATAGTAGGGATAACTCAGTAACAGTCCCAGATTTTCGCTTAGCAGATTACGATGGGCTTAGAGAACACTTATCATCTGTTGACTGGGGTAACGAGGAGAGCTATCAATATGACAGTTTTCTGAACACAATACATGCTGCTCAAAGAACGTTTATCCCTTATAAGGAAATAAGATCAAATAGAAATGACCCAAAATGGATGAATAATAGGCTGAAATATCTACTAGGGCATAAGAAAGGAATTTATAGGCGTATCAAAAGAGGCGAGGGTCATCTTATGAATCAGTATATTGACATTAAGAGGGACATTAAAAAGGGGATAAGAAAAGCTAAAAGGGACTATGAAATTAAAGTTGCTAGGGATTCTAAAACTAACCCAAAAAGTTTTTTCCAGGTCTATAGAACAAAAGTCAGAGATAAGATAGGTCCCCTTGAACATCAAAATGGTATACAATACCGACAGGTTGTTAGGTAAGACACATATGCAACAGTTAGACAACTTTATTCCGAAACGTTTCGCCTACACAGTAGGCTTCTGAAGAAGCCTACGTTTCGGAATAAAGTTGTCTAACTGTTGCAAATGTGTCTTACCTAACAACCTGTCGGTATTGTATACCATTTTGATGTTCATCTTGTCAGACACTGCAACACGTGGCATCTTGATACAGAAAACACCTTGAACAAGCTTTTCAAGTGAGAAGGGTTGGATCTGAGAGGGACATGACCTCTCAGTTGCCTCTCACTACTACTATTACTACTACTACTACTACTCTTCAGATAGTTCCTGACTATGGAACTGAACTTCTCCAGGCCGAGGGACTGACAACCTCAAATTCTACGACTTTAAGGGTGATGGACTGATTACATCGTCTTCACATCTCTACTGTTCCTGCCTACTTTCTGTATTCGACTGAAGAAGCCTACTGTGTAGGCGAAACGTTTCGGAATAAAGTTGTCTAACTGTTGCATATGTGTCTTGCCTAACATAGGTCCCCTTAAAAATAACTATGGGCATCTTACTGACAAAGAGAATGAAATGTGCTCGATTTTAAATAATTATTTTCTCTCGGTTTTTACACAGGAAGACACTAATAATATTCCGGTAATTAATTTTTATAGTGGATCAGAAGATAAATTATGTAACATCACAGTCACTAGTGAAATGGTTGTGAAGCAGATAGACAGACTGAAGCAAAATAAGTCACCGGGTCCTGATGAGGTTTTTTCAAGGGTTCTAAAGGAATGCAAAATGGAAGTCTGTGAACCATTAACTAATATTTTTAATTTATCTCTTCAAACAGGTGCAGTGTCTGATATGTGGAAGATGGCTAATGTAATTCCTATTTTTAAAACAGGGGACAAGTCGTTACCGTCAAATTACCGCCCAATAAGCCTGACCTCAATTGTAGGCAAATTACTAGAGTCAATTATAGCTGAGATTATAAGAAGCCATCTCGATAAGCATAGCTTGATTAATGATACTCAGCATGGATTCACAAGAGGCCGGTCTTGTCTAACTAATTTATTAACTTTCTTCAGTAAAGCTTTTGAGGCTGTTGACCACGATAAAGAATTTGATATTATTTACTTAGATTTTAGTAAGGCATTTGATAGAGTTCCGCACCAAAGACTGTTGAAGAAAGTAGCAGCTCATGGCATTGGGGGAAGGGTGCTCTCGTGGATCGAATCATGGCTCACAGACAGGAAGCAAAGAGTGTCCATAAATGGGGTTAAATCCGAGTGGGGATCAGTAACAAGTGGCGTTCCACAGGGATCAGTCTTGGGCCCGTTGTTGTTTATAATATATATCAATGATCTTGATGAAGGAATTACTAGTGATATGAGCAAATTCGCCGATGACACGAAGATAGGTAGGATAATTGATTCAAACGTAGATGTTAGGGAACTTCAGGAGGATTTAGACAAACTCTACTCTTGGTCAGAAAAGTGGCAGATGCAGTTCAATGTAGATAAATGCAAGGTTCTGAAGCTCGGGAGTGTCCATAACCCTAGCACTTATAAGTTAAATAATGTAGAACTTAACCATACAGATTGCGAAAAGGACTTGGGGGTTATGGTAAGCAGTAACCTTAAACCAAGACAGCAATGCCTAAGCGTACGTAATAAGGCAAATAGATTACTGGGATTTATATCAAGAAGTGTAAGCAACAGAAGTCCAGAGGTCATACTGCAGCTTTATACATCATTAGTAAGGCCTCACCTAGATTATGCAGCTCAATTCTGGTCTCCATATTACAGAATGGACATAAATTCGTTAGAAAACATTCAGCGTAGGATGACTAAATTAATACATAGCATTAGAAATCTTCCTTATGAAGAAAGATTGAAGACTCTTAAGTTACATTCACTTGTTAGACGAAGAATGAGGGGAGACCTGATCGAAGTGTATAAGTGGAAGATAGGTATTAATAAAGGGGATATTAACAAGGTCTTGAGGATATCTCTCCAAGAGAGAACCCGCAGTAATGGATTTAAATTAGATAAGTTTAGATTTAGAAAGGACATAGGAAAGTTGTTAGGTAAGACACATATGCAACAGTTAGACACCTTTATTCCGAAACGTTTCGCCTACACAGTAGGCTTCTTCAGTCGAATACAGAAAGTAGGCAGGAACAGTAGAGATGTGAAGACGATGTAATCAGTCCATCACCCTTAAAGTCGTAGAATTTGAGGTTGTCAGTCCCTCGGCCTGGAGAAGTTCAGTTCCATAGTCAGGAACTATCTGTTGCATATGTGTCTTACCTAACAACCTGTCGGTATTGTATACCATTTTGATGTTCATCTTGTCAGACACGACATAGGAAAGTATTGGTTTGGAAATAGGGTAGTTGATGAGTGGAACAGTCTACCTAGTTGGGTTATTGAGGCTAGGACTTTGGGTAGTTTCAAATTTAGGTTGGATAAATTGGTTTAGAAAGACACGTAAGCAAACACTATAACATATTTATTAGAAAACGTTTCGGTCCTGGGACCTTGAACAAGGTCCCAGGACCGAAACGTTTTCTAATAAATATGTCATAGTGTTTGCTTACGTGTCTTTCTAAACCAACTTGTCGGTATTTATTACCAAGGTTTATACCAGGTTGGATAAGTACATGAGTGGGAGGGGTTGGATTTGAGTGGGACTTGCACATCAGAGCTTATTTCTTGGGTAGCATTGAAAATTGGGTTGGTCAAATGTTTGTTAGTGGGATGAATTGTAAAGGACCTGCCTAGTATGGGCCAACAGGCCTGCTGCAGTGTTCCTCCTTTCTTATGTATGTTCTTATTAGGGCGTGAACGAGTCGGCAGATGTGTATAGAAAACGAGGCGTACCATGCAACAGATAATGGGAAAAGGTAGGTGGAGTGTTGGCTGTTGAAGCATCTGTTGAAAGTTTTTTCTATGGCGGCAGAAAAAAAGAGCATGTACCATGAGTACAGTGTACCAACAATGTTTAATGTGTGAGGTGTGAGCTTCAAATATTGCAGCGTGAAGGCTGGAAGCCGCAGACCTGTCATGTTTGTGAACTGTCACGTGGGCATTATGAAAAGCATTTGGTAGTAATTAGACATTGTGAAGTTACGAGAGGTATAACTCGGGAGGGTTTTTGCTGTGTTTGGGCATTTAGAGACTGGAAGAGAATAGGATTACCGAAAGGGTGTATAAATCGTAGGTAGGTGGTAGAATGGGTGGGGGTCGTCCCATGAGGAGTTGGTGTAGAAGTTTTAAGTAGTAGGAGCTCGAGCATCTAGCAGGCGTGTTTCCCAATAAAGATACCCAAGAGTTGCACATGTATAATTTATCAACGTGTCGGTTCTCTGAACCATTCATCTACAATCCTGTCACACTGCAACTTCTTGGGATCTTAATACTTGGGAATTCTTCGCTTGCCTAACCCTTGGGCACGATCTACTTCCACATTGAACAAATGTAACACCACCTACGACTGCTGCACCTCTCCTGCCTACGGTTTATAAGCTGCTTCTCCAGACATGTGCTGTATTCTATTCAAGATTGATGGACTGACCACATCGACTCAAGGTTGAGGGACTGATTACCTCATTCTCCTCCTGTTCTTCAAGATTCTCCTTGTAAAGTAAAAGGACACAAGTGCAACTAATGTGACATTTATTGTGGCAACGTTTCGCTCTCCAGGAGCTTTATCAAGCCATTACGTAATGGCTTGATAAAGCTCCTGGAGAGCGAAACGTTGCCACAATAAATGTCACATTAGTTGCACTTGTGTCCTTTTACTTTACATATTGTCGGTAATTCTACCAACTTTATTACAAGATTCTCCTTTGTATGGACTGATGAAGCCACTGTGGCGAAACGTTTTCTCAATAAAGATACCCAAGAGTTGCACATGTCTAATTTATCAGTAAAATTTTGCTAAATATGATTTATTAGTTGAGTGTAACAAGCGACTTAACCCAGTGTGTGTTAAGGCTGTTACCTGTCCTTTATATGCTGAGCATGCGGCCAGACTAATTAGGCATTGATCTAGTGCTGTGTTGCATGATTGCTCTTGCTTAATGTACGGGTGTATATCTTTCTCTCTAGGACTAATAACGTTGATGTAGTGGTAAATACTCAAGTAATGAATTCCAGCGGCTTCGATATTTAATGGCTAATGCATCTCCCATTAATTTAGTGTGCGGGCAAATTTCTGACTTCTGACACCAGTCGTCTCCTACCGAAGTAGGATTACCCGAGAAAGAGGACACACCATCACTCCATCACCGTCTTGCCAAAGGTGCGGTATTACAGCTCAGTTAACATAAGAATGGAGGAACACTGCAGGAGGCCTACTGGTCCATACAAGTCAGGTCCTTATCAAAATCACCACTACTCAAAGCTACCCAAGAATTAACTCCCGTACCCACGACACCAATCAAACTCAGCCTCTCCCACTCATTTGTCCAATCTCTTTTTAGAGCTCCTCCGAACTGCGATATGCCCACCCCTCCAGAGTACAAGCACTGTACTCACCACCTCCCGGGCTCAAGTGCGGCTAACCTATTTCCCTGAATATCTTCATAAATATTACTTTGATCATACTTCAACAGCAGGTAGTCATAAAACCCACTTGCCTCGACGCTTGTTTAACACGCTCACGACGCCTGTTGGGTGTCCAGGCCCCTCATACGGAACCTTATTTATACCCTCCAACCATTCCTAGGACGGCCCCTACAGTTCCTTCCTCCACTACTGATTTAAACACCCAAGTCAACTTATTTTGTTCAGTCTCCGTGTCCAGTAATCCATTCTCAGCCCTCTGGATAATACTTTTAGTAACTCCACACCAAATCTCCAAAATACGAATTCTCTTCATAGTATTCACACTATACATTGCCCTTAGACATCTCCATTACCTCCAACTTCCTCGCTGCAACGTTTGAAAAACATGTATACTGACACATTAAAAACTATATATACTGATACATTCCCCCCTCTTTTTTTTCTCTCTATGCATAACTTACTTTGTCAGCCCGTATACCAGTTCACTCCCAGATATCTGAACACATTCACTTCCTCAATACTCCCTCCTTCCAGTCTTTCATTACCTACTTTTTTTTTTTTGTTACTCTCATCACCTCTCCCACATTTTTAATTTCTTTCTTGTATATGCCCTCCCAACTTTGTCAACAAACCTTTGCCACTTATTTTCAGAACCTCCCAACAGCAGTGTCATCGGCTAAAAACAACTGAACTCTCACTTTATTAGATTCTTTATCTTTTAATCTACCTGTAGAGTATTCAGAGGATTACACCTTTGCCGCCCGGTCCCAGGCCAGGCTTCCCGATGGATGACCTGATCAGTCCGGCTGTTGGTGCTACACGTATAAATAGTGTGTTGAACATTCAAATGGCATAAAATACCGACAGGTATTTTATGTGTCTTACCTAACAAATAGTGTGTTGCTGGGCCTGCCCAGGAACACTAAAAATGTTTGTTATTGGATTACACGTTCAACCTGTGGATCTGATGTAATACTAAGTAGTGTCAAGGTGAGCCACCTTGTATGTACATACATGGTTGAGTGGGTATAGTTGGAATTCAGTTAGAAAGAATTGTAGAACTTTCAAAACACTTGTTGAATGATTCTCTCACTTTGTTCGTCTATTTTTAACTTTATCAAGGCGATGTAGAAACTGATTCAGTCGTAATGGATAAATTGGTTTGAATGAGGGGCTGTTATGTCGTTTCCCGTTTATTCTTGTAAGCTATCATGTTGAGGTTCACTGGTATCGATGCGTGGTAGTGGTATCCTCAGCGCCATGTTTGTGTATGCAATGTTTATAGCATAGCTGTGGTTTAAATAGCTTTAAAGTTAAGCTTAATATTTTTTTTTAAACATAATTAATTTCAATCAGTTCGCGATAAAGTGAATGGAGAGACGAGTGTAATTAGGTGTTCGTGGGCAAGATGTTATCTGGGACAGTCATGTTAAGTGGAAGCATTTTTAATGAAGGAATCAGTTTTATTCCGTAACTTCAGTATAAGCCGGAAACCACCTATGTGAGGTAGAAGTAATAAAGCACATTTGGACCAAGAGCTGGAGCTAAACGTGCTTTTGGGTAAGAAAGTGCTGGTTGTTTATTGTAAAATAAAATTCTGGGTAGTTAGGATTGTAATTGGTGAAATAACAATAGCGACTTTGTTTCTTGGTTAAGTTATTATTTGCTCAGAAGCAGTTGTTGGTGGTGCAGGTCCTCGCCAGTGTTGGTGGTGCAGGTCCTCGCCAGTGTTGGTGGTGCAGGTCCTCGCCAGTGTTGGTGGTGCAGGTCCTCGCCAGTGTTGGTGGTGCAGGTCCTCGCCAGTGTTGGTGGTGCAGGTCCTCGCCAGTGTTGGTGGTGCAGGTCCTCGCCAGTGTTGGTGGTGCAGGTCCTCGCCAGTGTTGGTGGTGCAGGTCCTCGCCAGTGTTGGTGGTGCAGGTCCTCGCCAGTGTTGGTGGTGCAGGTCCTCGCCAGTGTTGGTGGTGCAGGTCCTCGCCAGTGTTGGTGGTGCAGGTCCTCGCCAGTGTTGGTGGTGCAGGTCCTCGCCAGTGTTGGTGGTGCAGGTCCTCGCCAGTGTTGGTGGTGCAGGTCCTCGCCAGTGTTGGTGGTGCAGGTCCTCGCCAGTGTTGGTGGTGCAGGTCCTCGCCAGTGTTGGTGGTGCAGGTCCTCGCCAGTGTTGGTGGTGCAGGTCCTCGCCAGTGTTGGTGCAGGTCCTCGCCAGCGTTGGTGGTGCAGGTCCTCGCCAGCGTTGGTGGTGCAGGTCCTCGCCAGCGTTGGTGGTGCAGGTCCTCGCCAGCGTTGGTGGTGCAGGTCCTCGCCAGCGTTGGTGGTGCAGGTCCTCGCCAGCGTTGGTGGTGCAGGTCCTCGCCAGCGTTGGTGGTGCAGGTCCTCGCCAGCGTTGGTGGTGCAGGTCCTCGCCAGCGTTGGTGGTGCAGGTCCTCGCCAGCGTTGGTGGTGCAGGTCCTCGCCAGCGTTGGTGGTGCAGGTCCTCGCCAGCGTTGGTGGTGCAGGTCCTCGCCAGCGTTGGAGGTGCAGGTCCTCGCCAGCGTTGGAGGTGCAGGTCCTCGCCAGCGTTGGCGGTGCAGGTCCTCGCCAGCGTTGGCGGTGCAGGTCCTCGCCAGCGTTGGCGGTGCAGGTCCTCGCCAGCGTTGGCGGTGCAGGTCCTCGCCAGCGTTGGTGGTGCAGGTCCTCGCCAGCGTTGGTGGTGCAGGTCCTCGCCAGCGTTGGTGGTGCAGGTCCTCGCCAGCGTTGGTGGTGCAGGTCCTCGCCAGCGTTGGTGGTGCAGGTCCTCGCCAGCGTTGGTGGTGCAGGTCCTCGCCAGCGTTGGCGGCGCATGGCCGCGCCAGCGTTGGCGGTGCAGGTCCTCGCCAGCGTTGGCGGTGCAGGTCCTCGCCAGCGTTGGCGGTGCAGGTCCTCGCCAGCGTTGGCGGTGCAGGTCCTCGCCAGCGTTGGCGGTGCAGGTCCTCGCCAGCGTTGGCGGTGCAGGTCCTCGCCAGCGTTGGCGGTGCCGGTCCTCGCCAGCGTTGGCGGCGCATGGCCGCGCCAGCGTTGGTGGTGCAGGTCCTCGCCAGCGTTGGCGGTGCAGGTCCTCGCCAGCGTTGGCGGTGCAGGTCCTCGCCAGCGTTGGCGGCGCATGGCCGCGCCAGCGTTGGCGGCGCAGGGCCGCGCCAGCGTTGGCGGTGCAGGGCCGCGCCAGCGTTGGTGGTGCAGGGCCGCGCCAGCGTTGGTGGTGCAGGGCCGCGCCAGCGTTGGCGGCGCATGGCCGCGCCAGCGTTGGTGGTGCAGGGCCGCGCCAGTGTTAACGTTAACCACTAGGAGTGACTGAATTTTTTTCTTTAGGAAACTTTAGCAGTGACTTTCACTGCGTAATATAAACAGATTGTATAGTGTTGATCTTGCTGTTTTTGGGAGCTTTTCTCTCGATGCTGGGGCACCTCCCCGTAGTCACGGGGTTTGAGAGGCCTCAGAGCCTAAAAAAAAAAAAAACACTAAATAGTTGAGAGATTTTTCCCTTTCGTATTTTTTTTTTGTGATAATTTCTTTTGAATTTTAGCCTATGAAATAAATTGTGGATTGGACTCAGACTGATGGACTTACTTTTTTAGCTTTTATTATGGGTAATTCTGTACTAAGTCAAAATTAAAAATAAATTTTTACTAATACCAAATTTAGACAGATGAAAATTGAGTGATGCAGCAAATTAAAATTATCAACTTAAGGTAAAAGCATTGACCACCACACAGATTTGTTGTTTTGAAAATAAAATTGCATAGTCTTGTGTATAAGAAAATGGAATATTGGCGTGTTGTTCCTCAGGCTGTTAGGAGAGTTTCGTTATAATCTTATCTAAGACCCAGTTCTGGAAACTTTTCAGCAGTTTTGATATATGCCAGTTTGTTCGGCAAAATAGGTGGGTGAAAGCAAGGAAGGGGGAGAGGGTGGTAGGTGTTGCGTGCACCTGTGATGACCCTGTCAACGGGTTAAGTTAGGTCATTTACGTTGCTGTTTGGTATTAAATCCTGTTACTAATAAAATGAGCACTTCCGTCCTTCCTTGGAATTCATGGATCAGTTACTATCCACGTTTCAGTAACCTTAAATGTAGGCTTATATAAAGGATTTGATAATACTTTTGTACACACACAGGAGACTGCAATTTATAACTATGTTTCGGTATTGTACCTTTTTATTGATTACTTTTATGATATTTTTTAATTGATCAGCACAAAATAAGGAATAAGAGTTCAATGTATATATTTTTTTTTACTGGGGAGAGGGGAAAGGGTAAGAAGTCTGCTAATTCTTGATCTCATCTTCCCTCACAGAAAAAATGTATTTTCTGAAATAAAAGATTACCCAAAGAGTAGATTATACATAAATTAATCACTAAAATGTATAAAAAATGAAAGACTTGCTGGTTCAGCTTCAGTTCGTATTAAAATATTTTTCTTAAACCTGAATGTTGATTATCAAAGGTTTAGAGAACTGACAACTTGAAAAACGAGAGACTTGTGCAACATTGTGCACGAGTCTCTTCTAAATGTTGGTTATAAGCACAAGTCATGGAAGGTAGCCAACCACCTTCTAGCTTGGCGGGAAGGCGGTCTGTTAAACCTTCCAGCTTGGCGGGAAGGCGGTCTGTTAAACCTTCCAGATTGGCGGGAAGGCGATCTGTTAAAACTTCCAGCTTGGCGGGAAGGCGATCTGTTAAAACTTCCAGCTTGGCGGGAAGGCGGTCTGTTAAACCTTCCAGATTGGCGGGAAGGCGATCTGTTAAACCTTCCAGCTTGGCGGGAAGGCGGTCTGTTAAACCTTCCAGCTTGGCGGGAAGGCGGTCTGTTAAACCTTCCAGATTGGCGGGAAGGCGATCTGTTAAAACTTCCAGCTTGGCGGGAAGGCGATCTGTTAAAACTTCCAGCTTGGCGGGAAGGCGGTCTGTTAAACCTTCCAGCTTGGCGGGAAGGCGGTCTGTTAAACCTTCCAGCTTGGCGGGAAGGCGGTCTGTTAAACCTTCCAGATTGGCGGGAAGGCGATCTGTTAAAACTTCCAGCTTGGCGGGAAGGCGATCTGTTAAAACTTCCAGCTTGGCGGGAAGGCGGTCTGTTAAACCTTCCAGCTTGGCGGGAAGGCGGTCTGTTAAACCTTCCAGCTTGGCGGGAAGGCGGTCTGTTAAACCTTCCAGCTTGGCGGGAAGGCGGTCTGTTAAACCTTCCAGCTTGGCGGGAAGGCGGTCTGTTAAACCTTCCAGCATGGCGGGAAGGCGGTCTGTTAAACCTTCCAGCTTGGCGGGAAGGCGGTCTGTTAAACCTTCCAGCTTGGCGGGAAGGCGGTCTGTTAAACCTTCCAGCTTGGCGGGAAGGCGGTCTGTTAAACCTTCCAGCTTGGCGGGAAGGCGGTCTGTTAAACCTTCCAGCTTGGCGGGAAGGCGGTCTGTTAAACCTTCCAGCTTGGCGGGAAGGCGGTCTGTTAAACCTTCCAGCTTGGCGGGAAGGCGGTCTGTTAAACCTTCCAGCTTGGCGGGAAGGCGGTCTGTTAAACCTTCCAGCTTGGCGGGAAGGCGGTCTGTTAAACCTTCCAGCTTGGCGGGAAGGCGGTCTGTTAAACCTTCCAGCTTGGCGGGAAGGCGGTCTGTTAAACCTTCCAGCTTGGCGGGAAGGCGGTCTGTTAAACCTTCCAGCTTGGCGGGAAGGCGGTCTGTTAAACCTTCCAGCTTGGCGGGAAGGCGGTCTGTTAAACCTTCCAGCTTGGCGGGAAGGCGGTCTGTTAAACCTTCCAGCTTGGCGGGAAGGCGGTCTGTTAAACCTTCCAGCTTGGCGGGAAGGCGGTCTGTTAAACCTTCCAGCTTGGCGGGAAGGCGGTCTGTTAAACCTTCCAGCTTGGCGGGAAGGCGGTCTGTTAAACCTTCCAGCTTGGCGGGAAGGTGGTCTGTTAAACCTTCCAGCTTGGCGGGAAGGCGGTCTGTTAAACCTTCCAGCTTGGCGGGAAGGCGGTCTGTTAAACCTTCCAGCTTGGCGGGAAGGCGGTCTGTTAAACCTTCCAGCTTGGCGGGAAGGCGGTCTGTTAAACCTTCCAGCTTGGCGGGAAGGCAATCTCTGCTATTCCTTTCTGTAACTGACAAATTCCTTCACAAAATTTTAAAGCTTTGCGCCGAAAAATCTGAGGAACTCGACATAACGGGAGTATCCTTCTACTCGCGTTCATTGAGGCTAACTAGATGGGCCATGAAGCACACAGGATATATTATTATACCTGGAAATCTTTCCTTTCTTTGTAGGGTTCATTGAAGAAGTGCGCATAATTTTTATATGATGTGAGGGTAAACAAATATAATGTTGCCTTCAACCTCACTAGTTGTATTATAAAACCTGAGATGGTCTTAGACCCTTCAGTTGACTCGCGTGTTACACACGTCTAAGTCATACATTCAACTTTGTACTTAATAAGAATAATAATCTGTATTTCTACAAATACATGATACGACTTACGTAGACATAGCTGACATCAGTGGCGTACTATATAGAAAGCCGCTGGTCATGCAGAGCACTTCAAGCAACTTAGGTTAATCTTGTCTCCCAGGACGCGACCCTTACCAATCGGCTAACACCCAGGTACCTACTTGCTGCTAGGTGAACAAGGGCAGCAGGTGTAAAGAAACACGCCCAGTGTTTCTACTCGTGCCGGGACTCGAACCACGGATACTCATTGTGTGAAGCGAGTGCCCTACCAACCGAACTTATTCCCTTTACTTCCCTTAGTTAATGGCTTCATGCATGAGGGGTGTGCATTTCTGCATCACCATCCTCTGCACAGACAGTAATTAACCCACATTCCTTAAACTTAAGGCTCATTATATTGCAAGCAAACATGTTAGGATAAGTGAGCTTTCAAGAATGTGTACGTTGTGACGTTGGGTTAAAGGATATTAGTGTAAGTAAACTGTACTTACACTCTCCCCACTGGGAGACTTCCACCATAATGTTGTAATCAATATCTGACTATAGTCTACCTACGCAACCCAGCCATTTCTTAATTACTTGTGCCGATAATGTTCACACCACCTACTGCTGTATAGCCCTTGTGGCTTAGCGCTTCTTTTTTATTATAATAATAATCACACCACCTACTGTTAGCTTGCAATATTATTTTTTATATTAATGTCAGCCTGTAGTCGTGGCTGAGGAAACTAAATCTGCTTCATCTTAGACAGGAAGCGGCGGTCCAGGATGTAAATATCTCATCTTGACGATGGAACCAGATACAGTTACCTTGGATGGTCTCATTGCGTTGATTGAACAAACTTTGAACGTCACTGTGCTGAGGGAGAGAAACGGGAAGGGAACACAGACCTAAGACATTTTGAAAATGGAGCTAGGTTTCAACCTAGTTACGGAACAAATACAAGAATTGTTGAAATAATGCTCCTTGTATACATTAGGTTCTCAATTGAGTTTACTTCACACATGCTGTCTGTTGCTACAGAGAGCTCTTGAAGCCTTAAAAAATGGTAGTTATGTACTCTGCATGGAAAAAGGAATTCAAAATTATTAACAAAACGTAGCTATCCCTTGCACAAAGTCCTTCAGACCACCTTCATATGTGACCACTCCTGAATGGACTGAATAATCTTAAAATGTGAATCTGCTACAAAATCGATATTTATGTTTATCAAGTAAAAGCACTACCAAAGCAACATCTTTAAGCAACGTATGATGCTCAGTCGAATAGCTATTCAGCTTAGAGCATTTCCTCACTCAAATTATAACTTACAGCCGCCTCACAACGCACCGGTGCTGCCGGAAGTAGTGTAGGTGCGAGAGAGCGATGGCCCCTGTCTTTGAGTGTGGCTCCCATAAATAATTGGGCTTCCACCCTTCAGAGTTGCACTCGTGTGTACGTACTTCCAACCTCACAAGTTAACTGTTCAGGAGAGAGTTCTAAATGCCATGAAAAATGTGATTGGTTAGACACGAGCATGTTAGACATAATTGAAGTCTTCAAGCGTCTACAATGTACAATTCTTATTGGCATTCGCATGCATAATGTAACAAATATAATGAGAAAAGTAAATGCTTTCCATGAAATGTATTGGGTTTTGCCGTCTATATTTGACAGAGGAGGAAAAATAACTAACAGAACTCTTGACAGAAATTCATTGCTTAGATAAGGGTTGTTCGAAGTCATTTGGCGTCAGGATAACATCGGATAGGCTTGTGTTAATCAAATTTTGTGGCTCTCTCATAAAAAATTCATTTTGATCTTCGACTCTCAGTCTGGTTAGCGGCTTGCTAAAAACTGAGTCATATTGGGACTTGAGTAGCTCACTCATTTCCTTGCTGTCATCTGTGTAGGACCCATCTTGTTTAAGTAGGGGCCCAATACTGGACGTTGTTCTCGATTTTGATTTGGCATAGGAGAAGAAATACTTTGGGTTTCTTTCGATTTCATCCTACCCTCCAGGTAAGAGGGTGAGACACCAGTCAGTTCATTTGCCATCCAAGACATGTACTGTGTACTTTTGGTCAGTTCAACATGCAGCACACAGATGGTGCTACCAATGGGCTCCGGCTTCTTCACCGGCTGATGTAGGTTTAACTAAATGTAAACTTTCTCACCTTGAATCATTATGTACTTATCAAGTAACCATAAGTTATAGAGAATTATTTCATAAATCATTTATCCAAAAATTCCTGACTACAAACCTTGCAGCAAAATAATAAAATTTCGTTATTGTAAAAATATAAGTCTTTGAAGATACTGAATGAACTTTAATGCACTCAGACGTTAAGTTTTGAGAGTTCATAGTTAACATGAAACAATGGAATGAAATTGAGAGGGCAAACGATTGGTGTGGGTCGCATCCTGGGGACAAAACTGACCTAATTTGCCTGAAATGCTCTGCATAACAAGGCTTACCATAGTCGTTGATGCCATTTAGGCCTGCATGCATGTACATGTATAAATAGTTTATTATTATTATTAGTGGGCAGAGTTTCCAGAACCATCAGGAGGTACGAACGATATAAATCTATGATTGCTGGGTGAGCCCAAATTTGTCTGAAAACATGCTAAGTTATAGTGGTGATCAAGGTATAGGGGTATGGTGAGGGAGGAGAGATGTTGCCTAGTAAGTACACTTGTTACCTCACATACACTAAACACGCCCAGACCATCATTTAAGATACGAGGCAATTGAAGTATACAGATTCTTGATGTATGTACAGTGACCACCCCAGCATCATCAGTTAACAATGATGTAATAGCATAAATATTAGTACAAATATTTGTCAGCCCTCTACTATTAACATTAGCACTGTTAGAAATATACAGCTAGTGCACGGCTCTTATTAGCAGAGGAGTAACATTAGGAATTTGAAATATTGGTATTAATTTAGTAGAGGTAATTGTAGCCCACGTCTTTCATCCAGTTCCATTTCTGTAAATTTCGTGCAATTTTTCCAGTATAGTATGGTATATTTCCCTCTTTTCTTTGTTTTTCACGCCAGCAGTGGCCGGAGGTAGAGTTGTGGAGGGGGTGGGGGAGCCTTCTGCTTTACTATGCTCGATTCGTATTCCTAGTTATTAGTTTTTAGCAGATAGCCTCGATATGGACTTAAAGGCCCTCTATCTCATTACCATGTACTCGGTACCACTGTAAAATCATTAGGCAAAATAATTCAGGTGTAACCTGGTTCCATTATGTTCCTGGCTACACTGCCAAGACCTTCAATATGCTGTGTATACTACAGCTGTCCAATCAAGAGGTAGCAGTGTGTACTACATTGACTGGAAGTTACAAATAGAATCCTAATGACTGAATATAATGAGAAGAGCTCCTATAAAATTACAAATAGGTAATCAACTAGATAATGAGAGGTTCAGATTGCTTGAACTTGGTGAAAGTGTGGTGGTACTGGGGCTGCCTGAGGATGTAGATGTTACTAAGGTGGTGGGAGCAAGACCTCAGAGGTCACACAACTCGTATTGTGGTCACAATCCCGTATGTCTCACCGTCTCCAACTTTTGCTGCCCCTGCTGACACGCTCGTTTAGAAATTAAGCTGAAATATTTGCAAGGTTTAGATAATTTTTTTAGGTACATATACTATTCGTAATGTAGTATTTTTAATATTAGGATAAAATTGAGAATATACTTTAATGTTTAATTGATCGAAATTATGCTTTGTTGATTATCAAAATTTAGATAATTTTTTTAGTTTAAAATTGAACTGTGACTGGCTGCTTTGAGCTAACCAGTCAGAGCTTTCTGCTTTGCATAAGCCAAGTAAGGCTGCCCAAGGAAATATATTTGAAGTGATAGACCAAAGGACCAAAACAGCACACTTAGGAAACTCCCAGTCACCCTTGCGCTCTTTGTGACCTGAGCACCAAGGCGTGACTATTGAAGGAGTGTTTAATACTGAGGACCTCATTACCTCGAGGTCACCGGGCCAGATTTACAACCCTGATCTCTGCATCAACACCTCGGTTACTCTCAGTGAGCTCAGTTTAAGCGGGGAAGTTTACTGACGAATTGTTTAGAGTTCGAGACTACTTGCACCATCGTACACACCAGCATGAGGACTCCACTTACATCAAACAGCACGTGTTGTACCTCCGCCATAGGACGTCTGCGACGGATGTTGTTAATTGCTACACCATTTGTGTTGAGAGATTCACCTGGCCCTCACCATAGCCCTGCCACTGCCTTGGTGCTGTAAACGGCATCCCACTTGTACTAACTGCGACTCTCCGGGAGCCATTGATGGGTCACCGCCTGTAAGACCCGTGACAAGCTTTCCTGAGTGATGTGTGGGATTTGCAGCATTTTATAGTTACGTTGTTACTTGTAGCTGTATTAGTGATAGTGGTACCGTGAGTGGTGCATGGTATTGCAACAGTGGTTACTAGTGTAAACTACTGAGTGATCGTCTTACCGTGACAGTGATGAGTTGCATGCGATTGCAACAGTGACTAGTGGTCTTGGGTGATGCAGCAGTGATAACCTGTAGTACACTGCATTCTCGATGACAACTGTAACATTGCTAATCTACGATGCAGCGGTGATAACCTGTGGTACTGGTGCATCACAAGTATTGGGTGGAGATACAGCAGTGCGGTGATAACCTGTGGTACTGGTGCATCACAAGTATTGGGTGGAGATACAGCAGTGCTAACCTGTGACAGTGCTTCAGTATGACAACTGCAATGTTTGGGTAATGATGCAGCAATGATAATCTGTAAACCATTCTCAAAATTGCGTTTCTAAATATAGTCAACCATGTAGTCTCCAGGTGGGCAGCCAATAAAAGTGTGACTGCAGTAAGAGTTTGCTGGAGTCTACCATGCTGGTGCTGGAGCCTTCCATATAGCCATGCTAGTTGTACTGGTAGCGCACCACACTCCCGGGATCCCGCTTCACAACACTACTGTGACTATACATTAATCTCGGCAACAGCAAATTGGTACTGAAAGTAACCATGGGAACGCATCAATATTGGCAACATAATATCTTCATTTATTACAAGTACAAGGTGTACGGTCCTAGCTGACATCAATGACATACTACTATATAGAAAGCTGCTCGTTATGCAGAGCATTTCGGGCAAATTAGGTCAGTTTTGTCCCAGTGGACAAACACCCAGGTACCCATTTTACTGATGGGTGAGCATAAACAACCGGTGTGAAGAAACTTCCGATGTTTCCACCCCTTCGCCGAGAATCGAACCCGAACATCACCGTGTGAAGCGAGAGCTTTTGAGACCAGGCAATGAATGATCAAACAGTTCTAAAGCTTCATGTGTGTGTATATTATATATATATATATATATATATATATATATATATATATATATATATATATATATATATATATATATATATATATATATATATATATATATATATATATATATATTATATAAACGAAACTATTGGTTTACAACTATTATTTAGAACGTAATTTAATGCTGGTGAAAGACTCCTGATTGAGGAAGCTTGTGCTGCCATCCCCTTCGGACCAAACCTGATTACATTCCATTCTCCAGGTGCTGCATGACCTATTTACTAGGTTCTCGCTTTCCTGTGTCCTGTAGGACTCTGATAGTTTCCTTGCACCCCTGGTGACGTCTTTGAACCCCTGGTGACGTCTTTGTACGCGTCATCACGTCTTCCTAAAAATGTTCTGCTGTATTTTCATTTTATTACTGAAAGTGTGTGCTGGAGGGTTGATTAATGGGATCTGAAGCCTGTCAACTACACTAGGCTCGTTTAGGCTGCGGATAATTTTTTCAGTCAAGAATAGCTACTGTAATCTCTACAATATGGACTAAATTAAATTCTCAGCTTCTATACACTGATAAAACTACCCGTGTGTGTGTGTACACATTTATACTTATATATATATATATATATATATATATATATATATATATATATATATATATATATATATATATATTATTGGCTATTCTGTGACCCGTCTCGCATCTTTCCATCCATGAGCTAGGTGGCATCCTGGGTAAAAATTACCATAAAAAAATGTATTTAACCTGCTGGAAGGAGGCATCCGCACGTTGCGTCAGTGATGTAACAGCACCGCTGTCGTGTCAGCGACATATATAACCTCTAGGTGAAACATCCACGTATACGTGATGTCAGTTTTAGCGGACATTTTCCTCATCCAGTCATTGCTCTTTAAACTAGCTGCCAACACTACAGGTTAGGTGCTTCTCTTTTATTTAGCAAAAGTGGATATAGTAGCGGTGTGCTCCTACCCTATGGATGTCTTTCAGTATTCCATTATAGGTTCATGGTTTAAAAAAAAAAAAGACAGGTCGCACGACCGAAACGTTTTCTAATATGTCCTAGTACAATCTTGTCGGTATTGTATACCATTCTTGTACAACTTGTCAGACACTGCAACATCATGCAATCTTGATTCTGAGGACATGCACACAACCTTCACGACTACGACTACGACAACTACTACTACTAACCCATCTCTTTGGGTAGGACCTACTTCCACTGGGGGAATCCCGCTTACCAGTGACTATGCCCTCGTCTTCTACACTTCCCCTTTCCACCTGACGTTAGTATATAAGCGCCAGGCTCCTTGCTTCTGCTTCAGAATCTCCACGACTATGGTGCTCTTCGCACCATCTCCAAGGTTGAGGGACTGATTACTTCGTCTTCTGTATATAGTTCTACTGTCTTCAAGTTATGTCCTGGAATTTGTATTGATAAAGCCACTGGATGGCGAAACGTCTACAATAAAGATACCCAGAAGTTACACACGTGTCTTAATTTCATCTTGTCGGTATTGTATACCATTCTTGCACAACATGTCCTAGTACGTATTTGCTCGCGTCTCTTTTTAAACCAATTTGTCTATTACAAAGGTTTATACCATGGGTTCATCTGCTACGGCACCTTCAAAGGTTGAGTTCCAACTATGCTGGATGACCTATCCCATACACAGGAGAACTGGAATTGTTTATGGAGATACCTTCATTGTCCCAGAGCGTGGGCGAGATAATTCATATGGAGATAGAGGAAAGAATGAGAGTGAAAGAGAAGTTTAGATGACATCCTAACTACACGCAAGAGTAGATAACAATGCAGTCATTATATACATAATATATAATGGCGCTAACTTCGTGTGTTGTATATATGTGTCAGTACCAGTAACCGTTACTGGTATACTACACATGCACAGTACTTCTGACGTGTGTGTAGGGGTGTAGGGAATGTGTGTGTGTATACCTGGAGAGTTCCGGGGGTCAACGCCCCCGCGGCCCGGTCTGTGTGTGGGGGGTATGCGTGTGGTGTTGTATACACGTGTTTTGTGTATGTAGTTGTGGTTGCAGGGTGTTTGTGTGTTTTAATAAAATCCATCATCGGCACTGCGCTGCTATTCTATAACAGTTACCTAGCTAAGCATTTTACACATGTGTACCCCAAACAATCGCAGACAGGCGATCTTAACTATGCAAGACAAGTCACGGGGGGTGGAAATCTTTAGCTCAAGTACTTTCACACCTCTCAGTGCGTCATCAGGAGCTATGCAATGTTGCAAGGCAGCAACTGAAGGAGTGAGGGGAAGTTTTCTCAAAGTGGCGCAGCCTCTCGGAATGTGGGCCAACGGTTTGGTGCCACCCCGCACCACCACCACCGCATCCCCCCATATGGGGTAGGAGGGTTTTGAGATGTCAAGTATTGTGAAATTAGAAGATATAATAGCCAGCCCCAAGCTTTTTCTAGCCGCTTACAACGGGTCGTGTGTCTTGAGAAAATGCGTTTCTGTGTGTGTGTGTGTGTGTGTATATAATGTATATATATAATATATATATATGTAATAAATATATATATATGTATATATATATATATATATATATATATATATATATATATATATATATATATATATATATATATATATTCTGTGTGACTTTTTTTAATTAATAAAAGAAAGGAAATGACTGTGCTCTGTCCGTTTAAATGTCCTGGTCTGGGGTACTCAGATGTTCCCAGAAGTACTCGGAAGTATCTGTTTACATTTTCCTAAATATTGTGTACCAGTCTTCTCAGTATCGATTAATGTGTGTTACTTGGGAATCTTCTATACCATTCCGATAATATTTCTATGATCCGAATTTCTACTTCTAATATTCTTTAACCCCACTACCTATGTTATCACACAATCTTGTGTACCTGTCAATGTATGGTACAATAACTGCTAAACACGTTGTATAACCATTCACAACTGACGTAGCATGATGTTTTGGTGCGTAGACACTGGTCGAGCATCACCAATCCATCATGGAAACCACCTGGCATAATGAGTAATCCTGTGATTTTGTACAGCATTGTTGTTTAAGATTGTGTAGAATGGACTCTACTAAATAGCTATCAAGCTTGTATAAACCATAATTTGAGTTATATACGATATTCCTGTCATGTTTCAAGATTCATCTGTGTTTCTATGACAGAGCTGTTTGGTACAAAAATTTGGGCAGCAGCCCACCCCAGTGGGTGATTACAGGAACTAACGTGGTTTAGCTGTTACTGTACCATGAATTGACAGCTACTGAGAAATTTATTTTCTCAAGTCACATGACCTGTTCTAAGCAGCTAGAAAAAGCTTGGGGGCTGGCTATTATATTTTCATAATACTTGACATCTCAAAACCCTCCTACCCCATATGAGGGGGGATGTGGATGGTGGTTGTGTGGGGTGGCACTAAACCGTTGGCTCACATTCCAAGAGAGGCTGCAGCAGGTGACAAACCTGCACTGCGCTACTCTGAGAAAACTTCCCCTCACTCCTTCAGTTGCTGCCTTGCAACATTGCATAACTCCCGATGACACACTGAGAAGTGTGAAAGTGCTTGAGCTAAAGATTTCCATCCCCCGTGGCTTGTCTTGCACCTGTTTACTCGTACATACGTGGATGCACATTCATACACACGCATGTATATATACATGCATGTTCATTTATAAACTCAAATATCCATGTATACAATACACAGATCTACATATACAGTATGCATTTTCATACAGCCGGGGTATCGTCAGTATGTTAATGAGTACTGATAAATTTAGTGTTGACATTAAAGATATCCTCAAGTACCCTGGAGTAGATAGTGTTGACACTGTTCCAAGTACATCATTCCACCAGGACTAAAGTTCCAGACAACTGGACACTCTGTATATAATGGTTAAGGTCGCGTACCTTCTTTTTCGCAGAGCTTACTTGTAGAATAAGTGATGGGAGGTTCACCAGTGGTTGGACGCATCTGCCACGGGTGGCGATATCCTATCATGATTCTAGCAGTGTTACACAATCTAGTGGACTTGTGTTGCGCATACACACACAACTTCCTGATCTGAACGGATTATTGTGCTTGAGACCTGTGTTCTCAGGTCTGTATTTTCTAGTCTACCAGAGCCGATATACTTTATCAGGATGGTTTTAACAGTAGATAGGGGGATGCCCAACTGTAGCTCCACCTCCCCCGGGCTGCTGTTATCAGACTTAGCTTGATTAGTGTCATCATCATAGCTAAATTCTTTGGGAAACTAGCCACACACTTTTCATGTCATTTTAAATGTGTATTTTGATGTAGGATTCTCAAGTGCTTGAAGAGCAGACTTTGTCACAAGGGATTACCACTCCTGTTTTTAATAGTGATGGCGAGCTTGGGTACAGCTAGCTCAGTTAGTGTGGAACTGAGCCAGTTATTCAGTCTATACAGTTGTTGCCTGTGCGTATTTTGCTGGCTGCTGCTGTTCAGTCTACTGAACTGAACCATCAGTTAAGGCATGGTGTTCACTGGACAGAGAAGTATCTACATGCGAGGCAATAGTTTCTTGCACTGCTGTCTTTAGGAGTAGTATTTCATTGTTCTTATTGACAGGCGTGTTTGATATCTGTACAGTGGCTACTAAGCAGGGAGGGATGCCCTTTGCTGGCGTACTATTTTGACTAGTTTACTCACATTTGCCTTCAACCAGTTAGTGTGTAGATTATGATCTGTTATTGACACTATCTGGCATGTTGTAGGCATAAAACATCACACCCCTGAGTCGTGCTGGCCACATTGGATCTTTCATGATCCAAGCACTGAAGATTAACTGTACTCTTGTTTACTGTACAGTACTAACTTTCAATTCTTCCTTTGTTTGATTCTAGTGAGCATTGAAATATGTCCTTGTGGATAACTACAAGTTTAAACAAATTGTATGAAAAGTTACTCATGTGTAGGGCATAATGCTCAATGAAAGATTATGTAGAACAATCTTGCATATTTAACATTGATTCCAATATTCCTCTCTAAAGGTGTTCTAAGGGATTAGTCTCTCAAGTTTGCATTGCAGGTTACTTGTAATATCAGTTGATTTCAACTCCTAAATATTTGTATTGCTTGCAGAACTCAGGGGCAGTGTTATTAATTTGGAAGGGGGGAGGACTGTTAGTGTGCAAACACTGGGACATTAGATTTCGTGAGTCATGTTGGTTTTGTCTGTGGATATTTTAAAACCACAGCCAAGGCTACTAGTGTCAGGGCGTCGAGGAAACCTTGTCGTTTGAAGTATTTACAAAGATGCAGATGTCATCCGCATAACAAATGGCAGCCTCATTTTGTGTATTGATGTTTGACACAAGCCAGTGCGTGCATCAGAACATTAGTGGAGTACTCCACCCTGAGGTGTGCCCAGCTCACACGAGGCCCTGGTGCTACTCTGACATCTTTAGTATATGACTGAGGCTGTTCTGTTGGTCAGGTATCCTTGGATCTAGTTTAGTAATTTCCTTCTGACACCGAAATTGGTTAGTTGTTCCAAGGTAATTTCTCTGCCGGCTGTGTCAAAAGCAGCTCAAAGGTTTATTAATAAAGCCCTCTTCTGGAACGAGAGAGGAGAAATAAGGGAAGAGGAGGATAGAACAGGATATGGGGAGAGAGACTGGGGGATGGAGGTTTGTTTCACGTCAACTCGTTAAAGTATATTAAAAAAAAAACAGTTGCAAAACGTGTCTTAAAGGGTCGCCATTATTATTATAATAAAAAAGAAGCGCTAAGCCACAAGGGCTATACAGCGCTAAAGGGTCACCAGCAGCGTGGTAGTACTAGTAGTTGGTTGTCAGGGCGACAGCAGGTCATTACGTTCAGGCTCTTACCGTAATTGTCGAGCGATGAACTTTTTGTAATCTGATATTTTAGGTAGCTTTCATATTTTTATATATATAGTTTTTTTTATTAAGTGTTCATATAATGAAAGTTGGCAGTTTTCAGTTAATTACATTAGCAGAACTTCATAATATATTAGAACAAAACAAAATAAATGGCTTAAACAATCTGAATGTCATTATTTTGTTTTGAAATGAAGCGAATATTGTTTAATTTCTTCATTAGAGAAACTGGCCAGATTTACATTTTTGCTCATCATACGCCAAACTTGTTTTGAGCGACCTCATATATGTTGCCATACTAAAGTACATTTGTAAACAAACAGGATCATAAAACGTACAATAAAAGTCAACGTTTCATAAAAAATAATGCACCTAATTTTCTGTGTATATAACATAAGAACTTTGAGTTTTCACAGTAGTGATCTACGCAGGAGTCCAGAAACACGTCAGTTGACAGCCATACCGTTAAGTCTAATTACTTCAATAATGCATGAGGATAATGGGGATATATAATAGAAAGTGGTACTGGTGTTGTAAAATACCTCTTTAATCAAGTGGAATCAACTTCGTCGGAATATATACAAGTTTCAAATTACTGAAGTCATGAATGTTATTCTTCAGTGTCCTTCACTTTGCTGCTTGCAATAAAATTATGGGACGGTATAACAATTTCGAACTTGGGAAAACCTTTGTAGCTGTTGACTGTTGCGGTAACTAGAGTAGGCCACTCGAAATCTGTTTGGCTGAAGTTTCTTGGAAAGCATGAAAAGCTAATCTTAGGTGTGATCTACAGACCCCTCAAACCTAGATAGTGACCAAGGTAAACTTCTTTGGGACGAAATAGCTCGAAGTATCTAGAAAATATAATGTAGTATTTATGGGAGATTTTTAACTAGCCAATTGGACTGGAGCAACTTGACAGCTAATCTGGGGCCTTGCGAATTTCTTAAAATGGTCCAGGACTGCTTTTTAAAACAGCTTGTCATAACAAACTAGAGGAAATAACCTTCTGGACTTGGTTCTGGCAAAAAATTATTCTTTGATAGATAATTTTGCGACTAATAAAGTGCTTGTAGAAAGTGATCACAAATCGCTTAAGATAATTCCACGAGATGTTGAAATTAATATCGATTACAAAATTAAGGTCCCCAATTTTCGCGCTGCAGATTATACGGGCTAAGAGCTTACTCGAGAAATGTTGACTGGGATAACTTGCCTAGGGACCATCGTGAGGGAGACAGGATAGGTGGTGGTGGTTGCTAATATGACATTCTCCAAAGCATTGTATAAGCTGCATGCACTCCTAATAGAGAATTTAAATCATGAATGAGTGATCCTAACTAGATTAACAATAGACTAACACATCTCTTGGGTGAAAGAGAGGCATTTACAAATGAATAATAAGTGAGGCTCACCTTGTTGTTGAATAATGAATTTGAGAAATAAAAAAAAAGTAAGGAAAGATAATAGAACATGAAATTGTTGCGAAGGAATAATAGATCAGTGCTAAGACTTTTAGGTATATAGGAATAAGGTTAAAGATAGGCTCACTTTAATGTAACCCGGGTCAGCTTATTCTAAATGACAGAAATGTTAAGTTTTCGAAACTTATTTCCTGTGTTTACACAGAATACAAACAAAATCCCAGAAATAACTATACTGTCAGGAGGAAAACAAATTATGCTATATCAGTCACTAGTGATATAGCCCTCAAACTGCTAGATATAGAAGACCAAAAAAAAAGCCACAAGGCCCTTGTGAACTGTTCTCAAGGGTTGTACAGGAATGTAAGGAGAGACTTAGCAAATCATTACTTAGTCTCAATATATCACTACAGATATTGTACTGGATAAATGAAAAAAATTGAAAATGTGATACTCTTTTACAAATCAGGAGATAAGCTGCCAGCTTCAAATTATTAACCAGTCAGTCTAAATTGTGTGAAAAATTGATGGAATCTGTAATTGCTGATGCAGTTCAAAGCCGCCTTGAAAGATATAATTTGATCAGTGAATCTCGGTACGGTTTTACAAAGCGTTCCTGCCTTACGAATATACTAACCTTTGTCGCTAATGTATTCAAGGTAGATACAAATAGATAAAGAATACGATATTGTGTATAGGGACTTCAGTAAGACCTTTGATAAGTTCCACACAGGAGACCGATTATGAAAGCAGTGCCACATGGGTCGAGGCATGGCTGACCAGCGGGCAACAGTGTTTGCATTAATGGAGACCTGTTAAGAGCGGTGTGCCACAGGGGTCAGTGTCGAGACCGTTGTTCACAATATGCATAAACAACTTTGAGGGAATAGACAGCGGCACAAGTTTGCGATGACTAAAAATAACCTGCCAAATAATTTCTGACGTGGACACTACAAAGTTAAAGGATGACCTGCATAGGTGGATGTTGTGGTCGGAGAATTTGCAGACGCAGTTCAGTGCAGACAAGACGTAAGGTTCTGACCCTAGGAAAAGGAAATAACTAGTGTGTTTATAAGGTAAATAATGTGGTCTTAGGAAGTGAATGAGAAAAAACCCTGGGAGTTCTAGTTTAGCAGAAACTTGAAGTTAAGGCAACAGTGCACGAGTGTGCGCATAAAGTGTATAGAATTCTTGGCTGCATATTAGGAAGTATAAATAGAGGTTCTAAGGTTAATCTTCAACTTGATGTATCTTTGGTAAGGCCTAGTTCAGATTATGCTGCTAAGTTTTGGTCCCTATATTAACAGGATGGACATAAATGCGTTAGAAAATATGCAGAGAAGGATAACAAAGTTGCTTACATGTATTAAAAACCTTTCTACGAAAATTGGCTGAAGCCACTGAACTTGCACGTAGAATTGGAGAGATATTAAAGTGTACAAATGGAAAAAAATAAAGGGTATATAAATAGCGTGTTGAAAATATTTAACCAAGACAGACTCGCAACAGTAGAATAGATACATTTAGATTTAGAAAGGATATTGGGAAGTACTGGTTTGACAGTAGAACTGAGGATGAGTGGCACAAACTCCCAGGTAGCGTCATTGAGGCAAGAAATTTGGGTAGTTTTAAATATAGGTTAGAAGGATACAGGCGCTACATGACCCTTGTAGGATTAGCGCTTCTTTATTATAATAGATACACGAGTGGGTGTCAGTGAGAGTTAGACCTGCCTAGCATGAGCCAGTAGTGTAACAATGGTATAAAACACCTATGAGGTGATGAATTACACATGGCAACATCTGAGTATCTTTATTTTGTAGACTTTTCCCCCAACCAGTGCCTTTATTAATAAAATACATCGACATACCAGAACAGTAAAAGAATAGTGATCAGTCCCTCAGTCTCGCAGAATTATATACAGACGACAGTGGGTGAAGTAAGTCCCTCAACCTAGGAGCAGTTGAGGACCGTTGTCTTGTTGAATCTGGAGTAGAAGCAGGAAGATGGGTGCTTGTTACTGGAGTCAGATGAGGGGAGCAGATGAAGGCCTCCTCACTGATAACGGGAACCTCCAGTCTAAGTAGGTCATACCCGACAGTTGGAACAGGTTAGCTAGTTGGTTTGGAGATGCCCTCTGTACCTAATGAGGGACTGATTACCTAACTTCTACAGTCTTACGTTTATGTCCCTGTATTGTATTGATAATTACTGGTTTGCGAAAATTGTACAAATAGATACCAAGATGTTGTACATTTCCTATTCATAATGGGCCAGTAGGCCTGTTGCAGTGTTCTTTTGTTCTTGTTAGGCCAGTGACAGATTTTTTTAACCAGTCATTGGTAAAGTTTTGAAAGGCCTGGATTACACAGCTGTTCTTATATTAGTTTAAGTTTTACGGTCAGTTTACCGTAGCGTCACTTGCTGACTGGAACATGAGGAAAGCTGTTTTCGATCGTCAAAGTTTTGGTGTATTACGGTGACAAAAACTAACTTTCAGAGTTAGGTCACAGGTATAGGACATTTTTCGATAGTTTGAAAAAATAATTTAGTATGCATGCAGAAGTTTCAATGCATTTTTAATGTGGGGCTCTGATTGTTATTTGACATGGTGGACTTGCATATTTTAACTTCAGTAAATATTTGTTTCTTGTAATGTTTTCCCTTCAAGACTTCTTTCCATATTTGTATCGCCCACTGACCCACACTAGTTATCAATTTTTCACCCTCTTGTTGATCACGTTCTGAAATTTGTTTTTCCTGCCGCTTGAGTTGAGAGATTTTTTCCATAAATTACAGAACGGGTGGGGATCGAACCCATGGCAAGTCTGCTTGCAGTCGAGTTATTACGGACTCAGGAGTATCTTCTAAACATTCTGCTTAATACAAATAAATGTGTAATCATCTACAGTACTAGGGTAGATATACACACGTGTGCCTTAGGTAGGAAATAGTATAAGCAGCTCCGTAGGGATGAATGTTGATGGGCCATGCATCTACAGAGTGGCGAGATGCGTACCGCACTGAGCGCAGACACCAGGTGGTGGTAAATGCTCGGCCCGTTAGAGAAACCTGACGTGTGGAGTAGAGAATTATATTCATCCTATGTGTTTACTAAGCTGTGCTCACCTAGCTGTATTTGCCTAGCTGAGCCTTGGGACTCTGCTGGTTGTACTCGTCCGTCCTCTTGTATTCGTTGGTTTCACTCATCTGTCCTCTTTTGTTGTCTCTGCGACTCGTTTGTCTAAAGAAATAAATGTATCTATGATAGTAACTTATGTTCGCTACATCCTGCTTATGGCAGGAAATCTTGAGTCTAGTGACTTTCTTGATACGGTTCAGGATTGCTTTTTAGAACAGGTTGCGACAGAACCAACTAGAGGAAACAATCTGCTTGACTTGGTTCTTGCCAACAAAGATTCACTAATTAATAATCTTGAGGTTAATGATGAGCTTGGGGAAAGTAAAAACAAATCACTTATTTTCAATATATCATGGAATTACCCAGTTTCAATATATCATGGAATTACCCAGATAACTGCAATCAAATCTCTGTCCCAGATTTTCGCTTGGCCGACTTCATGGGACTGAAAAAATACTTGGGTGGGCTCAATTGGGATGTCCTGACTATGGGTCAGGTAGGTGGTCTTGGTTGCCAATATGACGTTTTTCAGAGCATAGTTCTAGCTGCCCAGACAACTTTTGTTCCAAGTAGGGAAATTAATCTAACAAAAATGATCCCAAATGGATGAACAATAGATTAAAACATCTCATTGGTCAAAAGAGAGGCATATAAAGGTTTATCAAAAGAGGGGATGGGCAGTTAAGAAATCAGTATATTCAGTTAGAGAGAAATAAAAAAAAGGAATAAGAACAGCAAAAAGGGATTGAGGCTATGGTCGCAAGGGATTCAAAGACTAACCCAAAAGGGTTTTTTTCAGGTATACAGAAGTAAGATTAGAGACAAGATTGGCCCACTTAAGAGTAACTCTGGTCAGATCACTGACAGTGATAAGGATATGTGTGAAATTCTAAATACCTACTTTCTCTCAGTTTTCACCCAGGAAAATACTGTGATATTCCTGAAATAATAGATTACGTAGAACAGGATGATAAACTATGTACGATTGCGGTAACTAGTGACATGGTCCTCAGACAAAAAGAGAAACTAAAACCTAACAAATCCCCAGGTCCTGATGAACTGTTTGCAGGGGTGTTAAAGGAATGTAAAGAGGAACTTAGCATACCTTTGGCTAATGACTCAAGAAATCGTAATGACACTATTGCAAACAAACCATACCCCCGGCCGGGATTGAACCCGCGGTCATAGTCTCAAAACTCCAGCCCGTCGCGACGGGCTGGAGTTTTGAGACTCTATGACCGCGGGTTCAATCCCGGCCGGGGGTATGGTTTCTTTGGCTAATCTTTTTAACATATCACTACAAACTGGCATAGTGCCTGATAAGTGGAAAATGGCAAATGTAATACCAATTTACAAGGCAGGTGACAGGTCCTTGGCTTCGAACTATAGACCAATAAGCCTTACCTCCATAGTGAGAAAATTTATGGAATCAATAATTGCCGAAGCAATTCGTAGCCATCTTGACAGGCACAGATTGATTAATGATTCTCAACACGGTTTTACAAAGGGGCGTTCCTGTCTTACGTATTTACTAACTTTTTTCACTAAGGTGTTTGAGGAGGTAGATCATGGTAATGAATATGATATTGTGTATATGGACTTCAGTAAGGCTTTCGATAGAGTTCAACACCAGAGGCTATTGAGGAAACTTATGGAATAGGAGGAGAAATTTTTTCCTGGGTAGAGGGATGGCTGACAAATAGACAGCAGAGAGTTTGCATAAATGGGGAGAAATCAGAATGGGGGCACGTCACAAGCGGTGTTCCTCAGGGGTCAGTGTTGGACCCGTTGTTGTTCACAATTTACATAAACGACAGATGAGGGAATAAATAGCGACATAAGCAAATTTGCTGATGACACCAAAATAGGCCGTCCAATTCATTCTAATGAGGACATTAGAGCACTCCAGGATGATTTGAATACTGACGCAATGGTCGGAGAAGTGGCAGATGCAGTTTAATATTGACAAATGCAAAGTTCTAAATGTTGGACAGTTAAATAACCATGCCACATATAAACTAAATAATGTAGATCTTAATACTACCGATTGCGAAAAGGATTTAGGAGTTCTGGTTAGCAGTAACCTAAAACCAAGACAACAGTGCATTAGTGTTTCCAATAAAGCTAACAGAATTCTTGGCTTCATATCTAAAGTATAAACAATAGAAGTCCTCAGGTTGTTCTTCAACTCTATATATCCTTGGCTAGGCCTCATTTAGACTATGCTGCTCAGTTCTGGTCACCGTATTACAGAATGGATATAAATGCTCTGGAAAACGTACAAAGGAGGATGACAAAGATGATCCCATGTATCAGAAATCTTCCCCATGAGGATAGACTGAAGGCCCTGAATCTGCACTCTCTCGAAAGGCGTAGAATTAGGGGGGATATGATCGAGGTGTATAAATGGAAAACAGGAGTAAATAAAGGGGATGTAAATAGTGTGCTGAAAATTTCCAGCCAAGACAGGACTCGCAGCAATGGTTTAAAGTTGGAAAATTTCAGATTCAGGAAGGATATAGGAAAGCACTGGTTTGGTAACAGAGTTGTGGATGAGCGGAACAAACTCCTGAGTATGGTTATATAGGCTAAAATGTTGTGTAGTTTTAAAAATAGGTTAGATAAATACATGAGTGTGTGTGGGTGGGTGTGAGTTGGACCTGACTAGCTTGTGCTGCTACAGTGCTAGTACAGTGCTCCATCCTTGAGTGGGGATGACCAGACTGGGTGGATCATTGGTCTAATCCGGGGGGGGGGGACATGGACCTGCTCCGCATGGGTCAGTAGGCCTGTTGCAGTGTTCCTTCTTAAGAACATAAGAACGAAGGAACACTGCAGAAGGCCTACTGGCCCATGCGAGGCAAGTCCAAGTCTTCTACCGGCTTAAGCCAATGCACCCAACCTGGTCAGGTCACATTGACTTAAGGGAGGAACACGGCAACCGACCTGGTAGCACAAGCTATCAGGTCCAACTCTCACCCACCCACATCCACTCATGTATTTATCCAACCTATTTTTAAAGCTACACAACGTTCTGGCCTCTATAACTGTACTCGGGAGTTTGTTCCACTCATCCACAACTCTATTACCAAACCAGTACTTTCCTATATCCTTCCTGAATCTGAATTTTTCCAACTTAAAACCATTACTGCGAGTCCTGTCTAGGCTAGATATTTTCAGCACACTATTTACATCCCCTTTATTTATTCCTGTCTTCCATTTATACACCTCAATCATATCCCCCCTAATTCTACGTCTTTCTAGAGAGTGCAGATTCAGGGCCCTTAGTCTATCCTCATAGGGAAGGTTTCTGATACATGGGATCAACTTTGTCATCCTCCTTTGTACATTTTCCAGAGAATTTATATCCATTCTGTAATACGGTGACCAAAACTGTGCAGCATAATCTAAATGAGGCCTAACCAAGGATGTATAGAGTTGAAGAACAACCTGAGGACTCCTATTATTTATGCTTCTTGATATGAAACAAAGGATTCTATTAGCTGTATTGCGAACACTTATGCACTGCTGTCTTGGTTTCAGATTACTGCTAACCAGAACTCCTAAATCTTTTTCGCAATCCGTAATATTAAGATCTACATTATTTAGTTTATATGTGGCATGGTTATTGTCCTGTCCAACATTTAGAACTTTGCATTTGTCTATATTAAACTGCATCTGCCACTTCTCCGACCACTGCATCAGTCTATTCAAATCTTCCTGGAGTGCTCGAATGTCCTCGTCAAAATGAATTCGACGGCCTATCTTGGTGTCATCGGCAAACTTGCCGATGTCGCTCTTTATGCCCTCATCTATGTCGTTTATGTAGATTGTGAACAGCAAGGGGCCCAACACTGACCCCTGTGGAACACCGCTCGTGACGCTTCCCCACTCTGATTTCTCCCCATTTATGCAAACTCTCTGCTGCCTATTTGTCAACCATGCCTCTATCCAGGAAAAAATTTCTCCTCATATTCCATGTGCCTTAATTTTCCTCAATAGTCTCTGATGTGGGACCCTGTCAAAAGCCTTACTGAAGTCCATATACACAATATCATATTCATTACCATGATCTACCTCCTCAAATACCTTAGTGAAAAAAGTTAATAAATTCGTAAGGCAGGAACGCCCCTTTGTAAAACCATGCTGAGATTCGTTGATTAATTTATGCTTTTCAAGGTGGCTACGAACTGCCTCGGCAATTATTGCTTCCATAAATTTTCCCACTATGGAGGTCAGGCTTATTGGTCTATAGTTCGAAGCTAAGGACCTGTCACCTGCTTTGAAAATAGGTATCACATTTGCCATTTTCCACTTATCTGGCACCATGCCAGTTTGTAGTGATATGTTGAAAAGATTAGCCAAAGGTGTGCTAAGCTCCTCTTTACATTCCTTTAGAACCCTTGCATACAGTTCATCAGGGCCTGGGGATTTGTTAGGTTTTAATTTATCTATTTGCCTATGTTCTTATATTAAAAGCCCAGGTATATGCAGCCCTCTTGCCTTACCTTAGTCAGTCTTTCGTAAGTGCCGCTGTTATGTTTGTAAGCCATGATTCAGGGATATCAAATCCTTACACACTTCATAAACTGTATGCCCTCCATGGCAATATCTTCATTCAGTAGGAGAGAGAAGGGTCTGCTGACACAAAGGAATGTTTCCTCTCATGTGAACAGATGTAGCAAGTGCAGAGAGAGGTGCTTAGTCTCGCCCTGTTCAGGTGTAGGGAAACTGTCCCATTTCTCCAATCAAGACGGCTGCTAGAAAATTTTAAATATAGTCCCCATTAAGAAAAGTAGATGAGGAATGACAACATATATACTGTTAAAAGTTTTAGAGAAGATAGTAAGGAAAAGGATTCTTCACTGACAACTAGCAATGAATTAGAAATGAAAAATCTTTTCTTAGTCGTAGAATTTCAGTAAATTACCGAGTCAAGGATAAAATAAGATAGAGCTGAGTTGATGGCATTTTCTTGGGCTATAGAACATCATTTAATACAGTAGTACATCAGAGATTATTCCTACTTTTAAGTTCTGCGAACATATCACTACCAGAGATTCCAGAAATTAGAAGCAGGGTCAACAAGGACCTAGATGACAGGAGGAAGAGAGTAATAAGAAGGGATGAGGCATTCGAATGGAAAAAAGGGTAAAGAGTAGGGTTCAGCAAGGATCAGTGTAAAGTCTACCACTGTGCCCAATACAGCAAGTCCTCAGTTAACGTCATCGATAGGTTCTTGGAAACTGCAACTTTAAGCAAAACGACATATAACGAAACCAGTTTTACCCTAGGCTAAATGACTTAAATAGGGGTGCACAGTGCACCCTTAGCACTCATTGCCAGGTTAAATCAAGGAATAATGTTTGCAAAGTGAAAATTGTAAGGATCACCTCCTACCACCACGCAGTTCAAAAACAAACAATAACAAATATGGCAGGCTCACTGAGCGCTTTCGTACTGCATCGTTGATTATTGTGCATTTGTATGGTTATACTGAATACCTTTTTTTTTTTTTTTTTTTTAAACAAAAATTTGTATTCATTCATTTTCCAGCCGGCTTATTCCAGTTCAGGGTCGTGGGTGGCCGGAGCATATCCCGGCAGCTAAGGGAGCAAGGCGGGAACCAACCCTGGGCAGGACGCCATTCCATCACAGGGGGGCACTCGCATACCACCCACTCTCGCTCATACTGGGACAATTTAGACACGCCAATTAACCTAACGTGCACACCTTTCGGATGTGGAGGAAACGAGAGTACCCGGAGAAAACTTACGCAGACATGGGAAGAACGTGCAAACTACACACACACACACACACACACAATGGCCCCTGTCCAGGAATCTCTTCGTTTCTCTCATCAACGTTATAACGAAACGACGTTACGTGAGGACTTGCTGTATACGTAAATGAGCTAGAGGGGATAGTTTGAAGAATTGAGACACTTATGCAACATACGGGAATATTTATTGAAGAAGCGTTTCGCCACAGTGGCTTCATCAGTCCCATACAGTGCAGGGTGGTATAAGGAAAGGAGTTGAGGTAATCAGTTCCTCAGTCTGGAATCGATGTGCTCAGTCCATCACTATTGTAGGAAGTACAGCATAGGGCCAGAGGAGTGCCTTATATATTGAGGATGACAGTGGGACCATCCACTAGTGTAAGTAGGTCTTCGTCCAAAGATTGGACAAGTGTTGAATTCTTTGTATCAAGATCCCATGATGATGCAGTGTCTAACGGATGTGATAAATGGTTTTGAAAACAGACAGCTTGAAGAATTGAGACACTTGTGCAACATATGGGAATCTTTATTGAAGAAGCGTTTCGCCACACAGTGGCTTCATCAGTCCAATACAAAGCAGAAAGGTGTAAGGCCCTATGCCGTACTCAGTCTTGATAACAGTGTAAAACTAATATGGAAAATAAAAACAGGAAATGAGTGATAAACTCTAGGGAGCCCTCAGGAGACTGCAGATATGGTCAAATAAGTTGACTTCAGTTCAGCCTAAGCTGAGTTTTGGGGAAGAGGTTAAACCATACAGAGTACAGCATGAGCGAAGAGGTCAGGTGCTGTGCGGGGACACTGGCTGGGTGGTGGGGTCGGGGAGCTACTGATCCCACCAACTTGGTGGTACATTTATCAATAGATAAGCAGAGTAAGTGGCCGTTTAGGGCCCTGACTACTGAGTGGCCCTTAAATCTTGAACTGCGTACAGAATTTTTCTTAACCAATCATGAGTCTCGTCTCTACCTATAATGCTTGACGGGGTTCCCATGACTACACATTCGCATACTATGCAAATTTTAGATTCCAAAATCAAAACTTTTTTTTTTAATTTATTTGTTTTTGAAAAAAAAAAGTTGGAGATTCTGGCATCAGGCCAACAGCACTCGTACAGTCAGTGGTATATCTGGCTCTGATATTAAAATTTAATTTCCACTAGTGCAACAACTGACAGCAGTGTGGGAGGGTGCAGGCCCTAAATATTTTTCTGCTTGGACATCAAAAAAGTTGTGCACAAATGCTGGTGAGGTTTGATTGCCTTGGTCTAAGAATCAGCCCTTCCTTCCCTCGCAGGGATTTTTCCCTCTTCAGTTAAATTTTGCTTTTAAGGATTATGGAAGAGATGGTTGTCAGTGTTTCATTTGTGGTGTAGTCCACTATGCTTGTCTCTGAAGGGAGACCTAATTTAACCAATTATATGGTTAAATTAGGTCTCCCTTCAGAGAGAGAAGCATAGCGGACATCACACCTTGTTCTACCACTGCAGAGGTGCGGTAGTCCGTAACACCCAGAGGGGCTTGGATAGTCTGTCGGACCACCTGGTGGGATAGTGGATGGTACAAATGGTGATTACCTGACACTGACAGTGTAACTAGAGGTTGCCTATGAATCTTTGAGTCGTATCTGAAGGTGTACTCCTCTGTATTACTTTCGGGTTTCCCCTCGCCAATTACTGCTAGCACCTTTGTCACTTCATAGTGACAATTATGGGCAAACCATCCTTGGGCTGTGCCCCAGGCAGGGTACAGGGGTAGTCCCTGGAGAAAAATGGCACTGATTTTTTTATTGAGGTATGAAGGACTAGTGACAGGGCAATGTTTTCTTTTCATTAGTTGATCTGTAATCTCCCTTTTCTCTCTGCTCTTCTGTTTCATATTAAGAGTTGTCTGTCGAGGCACCACCCGTTTCTCCTGATCTTTGAGAAGCTGACTCTGCAAGTTGTTAAATGTTCGACTTGTCTGGTTCTTTGAGACAAAAAGCTGCATCTCTTCGGTGCAGTTCGGCTGGCTGGTGACATCCAGAAGCCGTGTATTTACAAATTGTTCCCAGAACTGGTTTGTATTCGCACACTTTGCAATGTTTTTTTTCTATTTCTTTGTCAGTTTTCTTGAAAACTAACTTAAAAAAAATCCCATTAGAATTCCTTTACTCAACTGTCCATTTTGCTGTCAAGTATGAAGTCTGAAGCAGCCGTTGTTATTGGAGTAATGTTTGTGTCGAGTTTTATCATTTGATAAGAGCTCTGCACAGCTAAACGTCTTCAATAAAAGCTTGTTCTACAACTTGTCAGTCTTCAGATGTAGGTGGTTGCTGAGGATAGTTGTGGGAAAGTTTGGTGCGGCTGACTGGACGGGTTCAGTTTAGTGAGATTACCTATTCGTGCTGACCTATTTGCAGGAACATAGCAAAGACCATGGAATCCCGTCACCGAGGCTTTATTTTACCGTCTTGTATTTAAAGGCGATTTACCATCCTTGCCAGTATAGGATAAGAAGCTCTTAAGGATTTGTGGCTTCCTGGCGCTAAACTCGCTAACGACGCTAATGTTTCTAATATTTTATTATAGATAGATCTTAATGGACTAGTTATCACTTCGCTCTACCTATCACTTCTAGAAAGTGTTTGTTTTTATACTTTTTAATTAACTTTGTCATGGTTTTCCATCACATTTCTAAACTTTCATTTGTAGCTCTTGTTACTTTTTGATGTGAATGTTTAATAGAGATTAGTATGTTTTTCAACCTTGTGTATATTTTTTCCATAGTTTTCAATATTTTTTTTCCTAAATAGTTGGGCATTGATAGAAGCTGATTACTTCTATCAAGCGTGTTTTTAAAAAGTTTGGACTAAAGATTTGTTTTAGTTAACAAAAGGTGTTAGTGCCTTCTTTCGCTGGATTTGGCTCTTTCGGAATTTCATTAATCTGATTAAACCAGTTGACCATGCAGGTTACGTGTTTTAATCATAGGCCAGGCAATCTGTTTTCTTCCAGTTCAAATTCCGTGCTAGTGATTTCTTAAGTATTTTTTGTAATTAAATGGGTTGTTTATATAAATGTTTCCACAGTATTTTATTCTTACCATTATTGTTTAGTTTGCATATTGCTTAGTAGTTATTTTTTCACTGTTATCTGGTTCGTCTATCGAATACCTGTTGTTTTGGAGAGGTCTTTATTGCTCAGAATTGGATATGCAATATTTCTCAATACTGGATATGCAAGCAAGTCCTGGTAGGTCTGTTGCTCAGTATTGGGTCTTTCATAAAAAAAATCTGTAAGAGGGAATTCTTCAGTGTACTGGAGTATCTTTGTTATACTTAATTGGCTGTTATTAAAGACAGTGGTGTGCCATTGTTACTAATCATGAGAACGTGATAACACTGAATCAACATTCTTTGCTAGGCTAGGTTGATGAAGTGAATGGGGTTAGTGTAGTTGCTCACACCCTGGGGTGGACACTTTGGCTGCTCACCTGCCCTCTTATAAATGCAAAGTCATCACAGTAAAACCCACGTAATACTTCTATCTGCGGAATCAAGTTGCTAGTCAGAATGAGCAGTGGAGAAAATCAGAACTGCAGTCAGGGCATTAGGTGTCAAATGCTTAAATTGTCGGAACACTCATGACCCGAACTTTGCCGGCTCAGCGCCTGTCAGTGCCCTGTCGCACTGGCGACTTCATAAGGGTTCAAGATGGACCGAAACGTCGTCCAGTTTTCATATCAAATTTTAGTGAGCTGAGTGTGCTCCAGCCGGGATAATGACACTTAATGTATAAAGACTTCGTAATGTTGTTCCTGACCATACAACTACATCTCCACCAACTTGTACGAGGAGCAAATAACTGGTTTATAAATGCCTAGTGAAAAGGAGGCATTAATCTTCCTGTCTGTGATTAGCACCCATGCATGGGTTACCTCGTCAAAATGTCGTCCTATTGCTTAAGTGGACTGCCAAGAGTACAAATCAAGTCATATCACTTTAGTGACTGCAGACCCGGAGAGATTTCATCGCAGGTTTAGGGACATGGTGAGACGTATTGATTTGCAACTGCTCCTGTGTTCAAACGTAAGATCAGTTCCAAAACCAGGCATAACGGGCAAGGAAGCTACACAGTACCCAGTCATTGTTGTGAGTGAAGGGTGGATGAGGTGCGGTGGCGCAGCAATATGGCGCAGCCTTCTTAACCAGATAGCGGTACATATATAGTTTGAGTTTCTACTGAGACTCTTGAAATGACAGCACGGTGAGACAGCACTGGTCATTGTTGATACTGGCAGCTTTCCAAGGACTTGTTATAATTTTGTATTATTGACAAAAATATTTTTTTATCACTAGCATATTTACGTAGCGTTGTGTGTTTAAATGACCAAGCAAACACTTAAGTGCCGGTAAACCGGTTCCGATACTGTTTGAGTACTCGAACCATACCTCAGTGGTGCCAAGTAATTGGATAACAGCTTTCACGTGTTTAAGTGGGGGAGGTTATGGGGGATATAATGCTTGAGGGAGGGGGGGGGGGGTCTGGATTACTCTAAGCTCAGATTGCCTGCTTTCCCCCTTACTTATTTAGGTTTTATACACTACGTTTACCTTGAGCATGACACTTCCTCTTCTGTTAGTGTTTTGTTGTTGTTTCCCTATCTTTATTCCCTGAAGAGGTGGTAGCAAGGTGCGAGGCAGTATTCCTCACTGAACATACCAACCTATACTTAGTGAAATAGAGAAAGTTGTCCCTATTGTCAAAATTTGCGGCCTGGGTAAAGTTTACACTGTAGCTAATGACCTTCGAATTATTTTCATTGTAACTGTATGCATATTTTGATAGTAAATTGGCAATGACATAGCATATTAAAATATCTATAAATTGGTAATGTTGGCAACTAATAATTAACGTTAGCAAAAGTTTAAGAACACTGAAAGCCACAAGAATCTAATACCTTGTATCATAAAAGTCGATATTTCCTTAATTATCTTTGGCTTTTTTGACATTTTTAAATTACGCAAACTAGAGTTTGTATGAAATAGTTGCTGCTTGTTTGTATATTGAAACCAGTTATTGAGTATTAGTGGCAAAATTAAATTTTCTCTTGCATTTTTGTTCACTATTGGTTCTCCTTGGTAGTGAGAATAACTGAAGGTGTTGCAGTACTCGTTATGTTTGTAGTTTTCTACTGCTACGTTTCTTGTAAGATATCTCGATATTTAATTTTTTGCCTGTAACTTAAACTGCACATGAATGTTAATAAATAAAGCTTGAAAGAAACTACACATTAGCTTTTATTGGAATCACTTTTTGCTGTTAGCTTCTGCTGTGACGCGATGCCAATATCATTGGCAGTACGTCATTATCATCCAAGAGAGAACCTGTTGAGTGGAAAGTGTAGACCCCTGGTGACCGCTTTTGCAACCCATTTTACGTAATTGTGTTAACTTGGAATGAGGCTACGACTACTGTAGTAGACGCGTTTCCTGTGCCAGATGTGAGGGGACAGTCTTAGTAGTAAATGCTAGTGTTTTACTGGAGAAGACTAGAATTTTAGTCATTAACAAATTACTGACTGTTAGTTAGTAATTTGTGTATTTACTAATGACATTTGCCCTCAGTTTTGTATACTTTTATTGGGCTATTTTTGTTCTATGTAATTTTAAAAAATGGTTTTGACACGTAAAAATTTTCACTTAATTTGTTAGTTTGACTCTTTAAAAATTATGGAATTTGTAGTGCTTTTACGAAAACTTGAAAGTTTGCTATACTTGTACCCTGTTATAGATTTTTTCTATTTAATAGTAGATTATAAATTTATTATTTTACGTTTATTTAATTCTAAGCAGTACAAGTCACCGCCAAAATTAATATATACATGGTCTAACCTCGTATAAAATTAGAGTGCAATGCGACAGTTTTAATACCATTATCACCCTTAGAGAAGTGCGATGAAAATTAACTCGTAGCTCAATGGTAGCACCTTCCACTCAACTGAATTATCAAGTGTTCAGTCACGGTAGGGTAGACTGGACAAGTCTTGTTACACCTGTTGTCCTTGCCCACAGAGCAGTTAATAGGTAGTTGGGTGTCAGTAGCTTGTGGTGGGTCGCAGCCTGGGGGTGTGTTACGCAGAAAGTGGGATTGCCTGGGGCCTTTAGGCCTCGTCTAAGTGGCCTGTTTCGTGCCGAAAAAGGCCACCCAGGGCTATCCCAGTGAAGACCGAAAGCGCTCAACCAGCATTTGTTACTTCAATGGGTTGGTTAACAGAGGGTTAGGCAAAACTCCTAGTTAGGAAAACGTAATTTATTAGTAATAACACTACACGCTCTAGAAAACCACCTTCATTTAAGCGCCCAAATAACGGTACACAAGAAGCAGGAGGCTGGAGAGTCCAGCATAACATAAACACCTAGCCCCGCCAGCGCCAGGCCTTCCATACTCCCCTAACCTCATTACTTTCTAGGTCATCCGTCCTCATTCATCCCGCAGAACCCTTACCATATCAGAGCCAAGGTGAGCATACTGGTAAACCATAAGAGTCTATGGCTCGAGATGCTTAACAAGAGTACAAACTTAGCTCCGAGTTCCAGCGCCTGGACAGCATATTCCTCCCTCCTGCTCACGCAACGTGACCTCCCCAAGCCAAGCCACTCACGCCTACCCACTAACTTGGAAAATAAGTCCCGGCAGGGACTTATTTTCCAATGCTGTGCATTGGTGGGCACTTCACAGTACCCATCAATGCATAGCATATTTCTAAAATTACAAGTGACATTTATCCATAGTTCAAACCTTATGATTTACAATTGTGTAATAGTTCGTAAAAATTATGGCACAGTTCTCCACTATACATTACAATGCACTGCAGAAACCTGCATAACAGGGTGGCAATATAGTTTATAGAACTGTGATTTTAAAAGAAACAGTGATGTTTTTCTGGTTCCTTGCCTGCAAAGTCTGTTGTCATTTTCAGCCTCGTAGCTTTCTAATTTCAATAATTTCATCTGTAAAAATATATTGAAAATTGATGTGTATTCCCTCAGGCAAGGTCGTATACAGCATATATTTTCAGACTTGTTACGCTCTGTTATATTAAAATGTGTTCATATTTTATTGCATATTTTTCTAAGGGATGAGGGGGTTTGGGAAATCTTGAATGCTTATCCTCGTGCGGACAACTTAAAAATCACATGTATATACCGTACTCTGGAAACGAAGCCCCTCCCCTTGATGCCGGTGAGAGGCTCTTGATCCAAGGAACTTGACCTCCTTCGTTTCGTCGAACCAGAATACCTTCCATTCCTAGGCTCTATATGATCCCTACAGTACTTGGAGAAGCCGAATAAAGAAACAAAAGATCTGTATTAAATACGTACCATTGAGGAAATCCGGATGATCAGATAGAGAGCGTAGGAGATGGTACAAAAAGAAAACGGGTTATCGAATTGCTTAAAACGTAAATATGTCGCAACGGAGGAGTCTTACCCGAGAGATCACTGAATTAGAGCAAAAACTTAGTATGTCATACCAAGCAGAAGAAGTACAAGGAGAACAAAAGGCCATGCAGGATATTGCAAGAACCCCCAAATATTTTTATTCTTGTGCAAAATCCAAGCTACGGACTACCTGTAGAAGTTGACCATTAATGAATGGAGACTTATACTGACGATGAACAGGAAATGAGTGAAATTCTAAAACAGTAAGAGTCAGTGTTCAGCAACTCGCTAAATGACAACGTGGTAGAGAATGCAGAAACATTTTTCACTCCAGCAGAAAGCCGCGCAGACCAACTAGCTGACATAAGAACTAGTCCCATAGATTTCGAAAAAGAAATGGATAACATGCCCATTCACTCAGCCCCTGGACCAGGTTCGTGGAATGCCTTGTTTATATAAAAAAAAAGTGTCAAGTACCACTAGCACGAGCCCTCAGTATTCTTTGGAGAAAGAGCCTAGATCTAAGCGAAATACAGGAGAACTTAGAGTGCAGACAGCTCCTTAGCACAAGGGAGGTAGTAGAGCACTAGCTAAAAATTGCAGCCCAGTAGCCCTAACTTCCAGCATCATAATTTTTTTTCGAAAGAGTGATGAGACGACCAGATTATAGATTTCATGGAACAGCGCAATCGGCATAACCCCAACCAACATTATTGTTGAGCTGCTGAGCCACAATAACAGAATTACGGAGGCGTTGGAAGGCAACCAAAACGCAGATAACGTAAGAACTTAAGAAAGAAGGAACACTGCAACAGGCCTACTGACCCATGCGAAGCAGGGTCAGTAGGCCCTGCTTCGCATGTAGCCCAATGACCTACCTAGTCAGGTCACTTCCACTTAAGTAAGGAGCATGGCATCAGACCTAGTAGCACAAGCTAGTCAGGTCCAACTCATACCTACTCATGTATTTATCTAACTTATTGTGATACACAAATTTTGCAAAGGCGTTTGACAAGTGCGATCATGGGGTGATAGCACACAAAATGAGTGTCATAGGCATTACGGGGAAGGTAGTCATATGGATTTCCGGGTTCCTAACACAGAACACAAAAAAACAGTAAACCGAACAAAATCCAGCATCAGCCAGGTAAAAAGCTCAGTTCCCCAAGGCACTGTCTTGGCATCTCTGCTGTTTTTCATCCTCATAGCAGATGTAGATAAAAATCACCCGTCACAGTTTTGTATCATTTTTCAGATGACACTAAAATAAGCGTGAAAGTCACTACGTTAGAAGACTCTGAAAAATTACAGGAAAATATAAGCAGTGTTTTCCAGTGGGCAGTGGAAAACATGACGTTCAGTGGTAATAAGTTCCAGCAACTTAGGTATGGAAAGAATGAAAAACTCAAAAGGAGCACTGTATACAAAACTCAAGAGGATCATTAAATAGAACGAAAGGAACACGTGAAAGACTTGGGAATAATTGTCAGCTGACCTTTCAAAGAACATAAGACAAAAGTCACGACTGCCAGAGAATAACAGGGTGAGTATTGGGAATCTTCAAAACAAGGAAAATAATGCCACTAGTGACACATTTCAAATCGCTAGTGCTCCCTCATTTAGAATATTGCTCAGTGTTGACGGCCCCGTTCATGGCAGGAGAAGTATCAGATCTTGAACAAATATTGTTTACGGCCTACATAGAGCCAGTAAAGCATTTAAATTAATGGGAACGCCTTATTCTTGAATATGTACTCACTAGAGCGGAGAAGATACATAATATAAATATATATGGAAAGTACTCAAGGGCCTGATCCCAAATCTGCTCACTGCCGTAACATACTGGAGCGAGATATATGGGAGGAAGTGCAAAATAAACCCAGTGAAAAGCAGGGGTGCAGTGGGTACAAAATGAGAACTGTGCATCAACATTCGTGGCCCCAGACTATTCAACATCTTACCAGAAGATATCAGAAACTGTTGGAACAAGCGTAAAATCAAGAGGCACCTGGACAAGTATCTTTATCAGGTGCCAGATCAGCCAGACTGTGATGGATATGTGGGGCAGCCTGATTGACCTGGCTATCACAAGACGAGCCAGGCCCATGGCCGGGCTCCAGGAATACTCTCTCGAAACTTATCACCTGATTAAAATGAATGACAGTTCCTCCTGAAATTACGTTCTATCCTTTATAGTCAGAATTATAGGCAGTTTTTTTTTCTGCTCGAGTTAGCACATTTGATATAGATTATTATACTAATCATGTGTATTCTGATAGCTGCATAGTGTGCTCCAGCTACATTTGAATGGCGTGCGGTGTGGGGATGCTTCCATGACAATCGTACAACCCAATGCTAATTGGATAACGTTAACTTGGTGTTTACGTTTGAGTAATTTATCCTGACTAACAACCCTGCACCATTCTCATCTTTCTTTATTTGGCTTGTATAGTTGGTATTTTCCTCTCCAATCATTATATTTTTCTCCAAGAACGGTGGAACGGGTAATTATTACTCTCCTAGTTTTCCAGCCAATTGTGCTTAATGGTCCTCCACCATTATAAGTGATTGGACCGTTGAGTGAAACTTATGGGGGGTAGATTAGAAGGTACATCTGGTAGCTGTATTATTGAAGGTCACCTATGAATGCAGGAGTGATAACTGAAGGCGTACATTCTTCCTGGTTCATCCTCGCCCATTACCATCCGGATATTACCCCGTCTTTTACCCCGTCCAAATAGGCGACTTAGTTGGGCCTTTGTTTTGGGTGAGCCATCCTGGGGCTATGCCCTGGGTAGGTTGAAGGGTGGTCTCCAAAAGAGTTATTGCTTGCCGCTTCTGTGTGATGTGTGGAGACTAGTGACAGTATTTGACAGTAGGAGGGAAGGGTGTATATTTACATAACTTGAATTGTGTTGAAGTCTTGAGCTTCCTGACACCCTTCCTCCCTCACACCTCTTCACCCTCGTACACGCTTCCCCTGTTCCCTACCACGCCCTAAATCTTCACTCTCGTACCCAACCCCCTCCAGATCGTGCCGATCCCTCCCCTCCAGCCTACTTTTCCCAGAGTTAAACTGCTGCAGCCTTGAATTATTTTCCTAATATAAATAAACCTGTATTTCTTGCCACGCTCGACGCTAGCTGTTGGCGGCGGTAGCAGTTTGTAATTATTTGGTGTGAAAGCTTTCTTAACGCAGAACAACCTACTACCTTCTGTAGTAGCATTACAAGAGTATGCAAAAAGTAAATCACGTTATCGATTATCTGACATATTTCGTACATGCTTCCTTTATATTCCTTCGCAATATATTTTTTTTAAACACGCACATGCAAAATGCTTTAAAATTCATTCACAGTAGTAATTAATAAAATTTTAGTTGCGCACCTCATTGGGTTGATTATCTTCACGAAGCATTCTACTACTACTACTACTACTACTACTACTACTACTACATAAATGGATAAATTAGATGGAATAAATTTTATCTAGACTCTGTATAGATTCGATACGTTTGGCATATTCTATAGATACTATCAAACCTGGAGTTTACCTGGAGAGGGTTTCGGGGGTCAACGCCCCCGCGGCTCGGTCTGAGATCAGACCACCTGGTGGATCAGGGTCTGATCAACCAGGCTGTTACTGCTGGCCGCATGCAAACTGACGTACGAACCACAGCCCGTTTGGTCAGGTACTGACTTTAGGTGCCTGTCCAGTGCCTTCTTGAAGACAGCCTGGGGTCTATTGGTAATCCCCCTTATGTATTCTGGGAGGCAGTTGAATAGTCTTGGGCCCTGGACACTTATTGTGTTGTCTCTGTGTACTCGTGGCGTCCTTGCTTTTCGTTGGGGGACTGTTGCATCTCCTGCCGAGTCTTTTGCTCTCATACGGAGTGATTTTCGTGTGCAAGTTTGGCACTAATCCCTCTAGGATTTTCCAAGTGTATATTATCATGCAGCTCTCTCGCCTGTGTTCCAGGGAATACAGATCAAGGACCTTCAACCGTTCCCAGTAATTTAGGTGCCTTATCACACTTGTGTGTCGTGAAATTTCTTCATACACTCCCCAAGTCGGCAGTTTCGCCTGCCATGAAGGGGGCATTTAGTGTACAACAGTATTCCAGCCTAGAGAGAGAACAAACGATTTGAAAAGAATCATAATGGGCTTGGTGTCCCTTCTTTTGAAGGCTCTCATTATCCATGCTATCATTTTCCTAGCAGATGCGGTAGATACATTGTTGTGGTCTTTGAAGGCGAAATCCCCTGACATAATCACTCCCAGGTCTTTCACATTACTTTCTCGCTCTATTGTGTGGTTATAATTTGTCGCATACCCTGATAGTTTTAATTTCCTCAAGTTTTCCATATCTGAGTGGTTGAAATTTATCTTCATTGAACTTCATATTGTTTTGAGTGGCCCATTTGAAGATTTGGTTTATGTCCGCTTGGAGTCTTGGGGTGTCTTCGATGGAGGACACTGTCATGGCAATCCGGGTGTCATCCTTAAAGGAAGACACGGAGCTATGGCTTACATCTCTCTCAGATATGAGGATGAGGAATATAATGGGAGCAAGTACTGTGCCTTATGGAACAGCTTTTCACCATAGCTGCCTCGAACTTTACTGCTTACTATTACTTTGTGTTCTATTTGCTAGGAAGTAATAGATCCATCTACCAACTTTTCCTGTTATTCCTTTATCGCGCATTTTGTGCGCTATTACACCATGGTCACACTTGTCGAAAGCTTTTGCAAAGTATCTGTACACATCTGTGTTTTGTTTATCCTCTACAGCATCAGGACCTTGTCATAGTGATCCAGTAGCTGGGACAGGCAGGAGCGACTTGCTCTAAACCCGTGTTGCCCTGCCCTTCATGCAAGTAACTACTTTTTTTGTCACATTGTGACTTTGTCGATCAAAGGAGTTTCAGAAATGTTAATTTTAAAGACTATAAAAATTATGTAGTGGTAGAAATGTCTTTTAACATGTGATCACAGTGTAACCTGTTGCTAGTACATTCTTTGGTCAAAAGCGGCTTCCAACTGCTCTCTCAGGTGGTATAAATATTCTCTCGCAGTGCAAAATTCAAGATATAGAAAGTTTCATTTCAGCCATTTGTTAGTTTTAGATTTAATAGAGGGTTGTGAAGGCTGCGAGTCACCTGTAAACCACCAGCAAGATGATTTTAATCCCTAATGAAGGAATTAAGGTAAACTTAGTGTACATATATATTTAGATAAATGCCTGTGTATATACACTGCTTTTCTGTCCATACATACATATACTATTCAGTATACAGATAGTTTGTAGTGTTGTAATTAATTTGTAATTCACTATGTATCACCTGATTTATTTTCCAGTCACTATATTGTGACTTTAGTCTTTCTAAACTTGGTTTCCCTGTCCATATGGAAACCTGGCAAATATTTGACGTTTTATTTGTTGTGCGCCAGACGTAAGATTGTTTCATAACCTCCTAATCTTGCTAAATTTTACTTAGAGTAAAAAAAATGACTAAACTTTTTTATAAAATTATTGAAATATACATAAACCCTCAGGGTAAAACTGCATTCATTATGAAGAACTGCGTAACTAATTTCCAGTTTTTCCTGGCCTGGGGGGACCGACAACTCGTCACATACATTTTAACTATATTTTGTTTACACTTCCATTGTAATTTTCTTTGGTTTAGTCCTTGACATTAACGCTGCTATTTTTTCCCCCCATCAACACGTTTGACTTTCAGCTTTCAATGTCACTCGGCAGACAGGTCACGAAAACATTGATCTTTTTTCTGATAAGGAAACCTGAATGCTATTTAAAGCTATTCTCTAAACATATTATTCTCAGGTTACTTAATGGGAAGGTCATTCTTTGTCTGCGCTAGTCTATTAAACTCATTACTACTAAAATCTTAAAGTTCCAAGTGACTTGTCAATTTTTTTATCCACAACTCTTCAGTACATTTAAATATGCAAAATTATACATAACCTTTTCTCTACAACGAAAATATTAAATATTTAGCTTTTCCTAATTCAGTCTGGTGGTGGTTTTGTTTGGGAATATTTACCACAAATGTACTCGAACACAGAACCCCACAAGGAACGCGGACTCGGAGGGGCGACCCTCCGTGAGTTAGTGGATTCAACAGTTCTACTTAATGTGAAACTGTGGCAACAGCCGACACGTTGACACACTCAGGGAAGCAAAAAGAACTCTTATTTGTAGAGGTACACAACGTGACTTTCACAGTGAACCTTCGCATATAAATCTAGGAAATCTGAGACACGTGTAGTAGGGATCATCTTAGGAACTGGGAAAAGAGCTTAAGTAAACATAGCTGAAGAACCACACCAGCAGAGAACACTTGTGTATAGACACTATTCGTCCTATTTTCGCTTAAGATTCACTGCATGTGAACCAATCTTAGTGTATTATAAGGGCTCTTCTGTTTTCCTGAGCCTTTTTAACGGCTCCAGTCAACTTATTCATAGATAACTGAGAGGCAGCAGTAGAGACTGACGGTAAAGCAACTCGTAAATGTTGCCGGGTGAGTTAGTGTTCCAGTAAATTCGTGGCCAAAAAAGACTTGAAAAGTGTTGACAGTTTTATGGTATACTTGTTATGATGGTGTCACGTAACTGGTGATAGTAAGTCTGTACTGTTCTTTGTCAAATATTTGGTAAGAAGACATGTTTACTATGACATTCTCTGAACTGTTAATTGCATGAGTAAGCTTTGAAGCATTTGCTTTATAAATAAAAATTAGGCATTGTTACTATTATTCACAAGTCCTATCACCTGCGCGTGTAATGGTGAATGTTCACATTACATTGAAATGCATCTGTACTACAAGTGTTCAGAAAATTAACCGTAGGAAGTAAGCTTGTCTAATGTGTATGAAACTGTTAAAGCGGTAAGTTGGGACTTCGATTTCGAAAGTTACAGCGCCAAGAAAACAACTAAGCTCTTTCGTAGAATTTCAGAGCAGGAAATCCATTTAAATGCCAATAGTTTAATACAAAAGCGGTCAGTCGGTCGTAGCAGACAGCAGACTAAGGAACCGTATTAAGAACCACTGCTGGATCAGAAAGAGATGTAGATTGTGAAATGCTGGGATTATCTCTAGCAGAGAAGCGTCGTTCAGCAGCAGTACCTCTACCAGAGTGAGCTAGATATTAACGAAATACGCTGACAACAGTGAGTTAGAAACCTCAGAGGTAAAGTCTGTCACCCACCTTTTGTATAAGCCTAAAGTGTGATTTTTGTTGGGCGAATTTTTGAGTTAGACGTGCCGCTCTGTAAAAAACGACTGGTTGTTGATTTAAATAGGGGGGAGAGGGTGGGGAAAGCTGAGGCTAGCAGCTGTCAGTCATGCTAAGATTTCCGGTGCTGGAAAAAGCGAGCGAGCCTTGACGTACTGGTTAGGTCACTGCCACTTCCGACAAGACACCAGTGTCAGGCCTGCTGTATTATCAGATGTCTTCGTAATTGATTTTTGTTATAAACTGAACATTTATCTGGCGAAGACCAGTATATTCCTGTTACAAATCATACCACTTGTATGTAATATACGGGAAGTCTGAAAATACACACGTATGTTCAAGGACCTACGCCACACTATAGCTTAAATGATATGTATGGACTTGAGTATTTAGGTGCTGTTTTTTTCATGCTACCTGGTAGTGTATTAGTGACTGGACAAAATAGACTAATAGGCCTGTGTGAATAGTGTTTTTTTTTCTAAATTATTCCTTCATTTCTGGGAGTACTAAACCCGTAGGGGTCGTACAGCATCAGAGGAATAAGAGGTAGATTCGATCCAAGGAAGAGAAGAACCGCTCCAGTTCTTTGAATCAGGAGCCCTTTTCCGGCATCCAGGCATCTCCCTTGAAGGGTGTTGTGCTATAGCCATTCATTTTACCAGATTACTCTGTCCCAGCGATAACAGCCTGGTTGGCCAGGCAAGCACCAGACAATCCTGGTCCAAGATAGGGCTCTGGGAGCAAAGAGATTCGAAGCTCATCAAAGGTCAATGCATCAAAGGTGTTACAACCTGCAACCCGCAGACCCAAATAGCCATCACAGCCTGGCTGCTCAAGCCCCTCGTACGGGAACATGATTAGTTTTTTCTTAGACAATTATGAAAGAGTAAATTATTTATAGTTTTAATTAGGCTTTTAAGAATAGGTTCTAAAATCTTACTAATTCAGAGGCTAAGACATTCCTGTAGTTGAAAGAACAAGAATGGCTTCTGACAGATGTGATGAATGGTTTTGAAAACCGACAAGTTGAAGAATTGAGACACGAGACACTTGTGCAACATGTGGGAATCTTTACTGAAGAAATATTTCGCCACACAGTGGTTTCATCAGTCCAATACAAAGTAGAAATGGGTAAGGAGAGGAGGAGTTTGAGGTAATCAGTCCCTCAGCCTGGAATCGATGTGTTCAGTCCATCACTCTTGTAGGAAGCACAACATAGAGCCAGAGAGGTGGCTTATATACTGCAGTCAGGCGAGCCGAAGCAGGAGGCGGGGGGATCACAGTGGGACCTTCCCCTAGTGTAAGTAGGTCTTCGTCCAAAGGTTGGACAAGCGTTGAAGTCTTTGTACCAAGATCCCATGATGTTGCAGTGTCTGACAGATGTGATGGACTGAACATTCATCACAAGAGTGAAAGACTGAACACACCGATTCCAAGCTGAGGGACTGATTACCTCAAACTATTACTCCTTACCCATTTCTACTTTGTATTGGACTGATGAAGCCACTGTGTGGCGAAACGTTTCTTCAATAAAGATTCCCATATGTTGCTTAAGTGTCCCAATTCAAGAATGGCTTCGTTGGGAGTAGACTGAAGAGGGTTCCTTCCCTGAAGATAGGTAGTAATTGTCCCGGACCACGAACTGAATAGGGATTAGAGGATAGATAAAATATCCTTGGTTATTACGGTTGTATCAGAAATTAAACTAACAAACTCCACAAATCTAACACGTAAAGAAAAATATAAATATACAAATTTTTAAACAGGGTGAAGGTGACATCTCGCCTTGCCTACTGTAAGTACAAATATATTTACTCAGTGGAATAATTTCTTGACGTTCAGCTGTCGGCAGAAAAAAAATCTGAAAAGTTAACTAATGAAGAGCCTTAGCAAACTTGCAGGCAGATCATGACAATACAATTACCAAACTAGTAAAATTCAATTGTCTGCACTAACAAGCTAACGAATCATTAAACAATAGCAATTTGTTTCGGCTAACACAAAACAATTGTATGCTCCCTTAGGGCCTGTCAGCTACAAAACTCGTAATGGTCGCAATCCACGTAGACAATGATGCTCATAATAGGAGAATGTGTATACACACAGTATACACGTGTTGACGGATATACTATATATACTCGATGCTGTTTCATTGCTATTAAACATTTTCGTATCCCGAGGCTTCAGTTAACCAGATAAAAATAAGTTTTTTGTTTATTCTTGTACGAAGTCAGTAGCACAATGTGAATATAATTTAATAAATAAAATTACTACACGAGTCAGAATCTGCAAAGACGCAAGGTAATTTTAATATAATTACAGCCAGGATGCGGCTACCCTGGCTATAATTACAAGTTGTATAATGGGAAAAAAGCTAGTTACGTTCCCCAGGTCTGTGCTGTTTCACGTTAATTTATTAAGGTAATCTCCGCCGTTAGTTTCTTTACACTCCCTATAAACATTCAACTTAATATTTTTTGTTAAGTAAAAGGACACAAATGCAACTAATTTAACATTTTATTGTGGTTGCAACGTTTCGTTCTCCAGGAGCTTTATCAAGCCGTTACCTAGAGCGAAACGTTACCACAATAAAATGTCACATTAGTTATATTTGTGTCCTTTTACTTAACACATTGTCGGAAATTCTACCAATATTAATTAATAAATTATTTTATTTTAGATTGCATATAACTGTAAAATATTTACCCACTAAATAAACTAGGAAAATATGACGTGCCTGGAAGCGCGGTTGGTTAGCAGCCCTTGGAAACTTAAGTCTGTAGACTTCTGGTTGGTGGTGCGAGGAAGGTGTGAACCTGAAGCTTTACACCAGTCACAGCAGTGCCCCTCAAGGTCAGCAGTGAGGATATATTCAGAACCTGTGTACAAAGAGGTGTAAATATCTGTTTACTCCCTCTCATAGGCATAAACAAGAGACAAAAATCTGATATTTCCCCGCGTCCGACTCGGCCTGTGTAAAAATTCAATGCGCATAAAAAGCTGTAAAATCTGAGACTCCCTGCCTGAAGTTTCTAAGGGTTCCATACCTAGATGCCAATAGATTCAAAGCTATTGTTAAAAGCAGCTCATCACCTTAATGTGATCTTGAAAGCAATATACTATGTCCAACAAAACCTGAATCCTGATGTATTCCTTCAACTCTGTCTCTTCTTCCTCTTCCAGCCTTCCTTAAACTACCATTTATTAGAAGCGTATATTATCTCATCATATTTGTATTGTAATTTATTCACTATGCTAAACTTAACATTTATATCTTCATATTGTGATTTTTATTATAAATTAATCGAGGGAGTTTTAAGTATAGTTTACAATAAGTTTTGCCCTAGATGCTAAGCATTATTTTGGGCTTTCAGTTTATTGCATATCCAGTGCAGTAATAACGAAATTTGGACTATTATCTGCATTTGTAATTTCACCAACATTAATAACCTCCACAAATGTAATAGCGAATTGATTTACTAAAACTTCAAATAAACTTTTCTTGCAAAAATTCCACTAGCAGTGATGTTATAAGGTATTTTACGGCTGCCCAAAATGCTCTGCATAACCATAGGCTTTCTGTAATATCACCTTTCAGTAATATCCTTTTTTGTACCAGTAATAAACCATTCTTCATAGAAATTATTTTAGTTTAGGGATTAAAGTATTCATGACTGATGAGCAGGTGAAGTGCAGTAGTTGATCCACTTGAACAATACTTGACCAACCATCTTTAAAAAAAAAAATACAATTTTATCGCTTTCATCACTTGAGGTATTCAGTTGTAACCTTCATGATAGTAGTATTCGATATCGTTGTCCTGGGGAAGCGCTAAAGCCGTAGGACTCGCACAGTGCCTGAAGAATGGATTGTGATTTGGTTCGATCCAATAGGCCTGAAAAACATGTATTGCACCAGTAATGTGGGAAGAAACTACATGGGGGAAATAATGGAGCAGAGGCAGTGGTCCACACCAGTGACTGTTTACACTGGTAACTTTCACACTGATGCACATTACTCCATGATGTAGCACTCTTATGTTAGAAATCTACAGTTTCTTACAAACATTTTTTTTAAAGGAACTGGATGAATTATCCAGCTACAAAATATTACAGAATGCTTAGATTTTCCTCGTGATTGTGCTATATGGAGACTGCAGGCTGGCCTAGGCTTGGTAAGATGCTGCGTAATGTTAATTTGCCTAAACACTTTGTATGGATTCTGCCTTAACACTTGTACACACCCTCCCAATAACTTTTATTTGACATACCTAGTGAGAATTTTACCCGTTAAATTTTGCTCTGGGATTATGAAAGTTGTCTTATTCTCCTTATTTTCCCACCAATTGTAATGCTGTGGTTGTCCATAGCACCCAAAGGGGATTGGACGTGAGGCGCATCTACTAATGGATCACCTGGTATCACATTGAGTGGTACATCCGGTGGCTGCCTGGTAGCTGAAGTATTACCTGAGGTCACCTGCGGATTCAGGAGCCATCCTGAGACTTCTGCGTAAGGTAGCGGATGGTCCTCTTCGAACAAAAGTTGGCACCGCTTGTGTTGGTGTGGAGCTCGGGGGATGAGTGGCAAGGCAGTGTTTTATTAGTCAGTCGTTAGTCTCCCATCTTTGTTCTTCGTTCCTGTATGACCCTTATGGATTTAGCGCTTAGTTGTGATAATAATTTATTCCCTTCCATATCGTTTAACCTTTGTCGAGGCACCAACAACCTCGCCTGGTTCCTATGTGGTATTGATTCGTGATGACCCTTGCTCGGACATGATTCATCGCAGTGATCCCAGAGCTAGACTCAGCCTGGTGCCCAGTTGCTGCTGCTGATCCTGGCAGTGATTCTGCCATCGTTTCGGAAGGCGACACTGGGGACATCCCAGTGGTAGTCTGTCTAGTTTTGGAATGTTGATAGGACTGCTGCCGTTTCTATCGAGTAGTGTTGGACAGGTTATTTCTGATGGCTCCCGCACATTTGACCGACTGACATTTCACCGAAAGGACATATGGCCGAATTGGCATTCATAACCTTACCTAACCTAGCCTAATTATGCATTCGGTCTGTTGCCCGTTCGGCCAACTGACTGTCGGCGCAGTGTCCGTTCGACCAATTGTCCCTTGGTCGTATGTCTGTCAGCCAAGTGTCCGTCGGTCAGTCTGTCCGGCCATGTTTCTGACAATGATTGCTAATGTTACAACATTCTGTGGTGGGTGGTCGGCGCCTTCATGTTGCTGCCTTGGAGGACATACCTACTGTTCACCAACTGTTGAGCACGAAATCAAAGAGCAACATGCCCATGTATTTTGCTATTCAGCCCCTGCTGGGCTAAGACTTGACAAGTCTGAAACTGCAGTTAATCATAATGTTGAAAAGATCTTGCAGCCTAATATGCGCCAGATGTCCAAGGACAGTCTGGTGATAAAGATTTCTGGACCTAGCCAGGTCTTGCTTGTATCGTGGTGACAGTGTGCAGGCAATTGGCTACTTGATCCGGTGTCTTGGCATAGTTTCTCATTGGTTGCTGAGCCTGAGTGGTTAGGTCCAGAGGATTGAGGAAATTTTATTATTTTTATTTAATTCATGTTAAGCGCTAAACCCAGATTAAGAAGAAAGAGGGTATTGTTCTAGTTTAGAAAGACGCGTGAGCAAACACTAGGACCTTTACTAATGTCCTGGTGTTTCCTCACGTGTTTCTAAATCAATTTGTTGGTATCTATTACCAAGGTTTATACCATGCTGTCTGGTATTCTGGTAAACACGTTAATTTGCTGGGCCTCAAGTATTCCAACCAGACCTTTTCCTCGTAGATCTTGAGCTGAGACACACACAGAGACAGAGACAGACAGAGACATCCCACCTCCTGACCCTCAGGGTGCAGTTATTTGTAGAAAACTCAGTCTGAGGACGCTTAGACTAACCTCTGCTATGACTCCAACTGTCGAAAGTATGACATCAAGCCCAGTAGCCCTGTCGGCAGGCGGCTGTCTGCCTCGTGTCACAGCTCCCGTGAGCAGCCTGCACAAAGATGATGCCACTTTAATTGCTAGCCCGTTCACTCCAGCTACGGTGTATGCTGTTAGGACTCCCAGATGTTTCACCCGAGTCGTCCCTGCCACGATTCTCTCCACTCTCGCTGGCAGTGACTGCCCAACGACAGTACCAGTCCAGAAATGTCCTGAGTTGCTTGCCAGTAATAGTCCTGCCCAGTTGCCGAGTACTGACGATGCCTCACTCGAGGCCACCAGCAGTTGTGCCCAGGATGAGTGAACCCTGCAGCGACTACTACGATGACTTCGCCATTCCAGAGGAAACCTCCGTTATGGAAAACTGGAGGAAATAATAACTAGAACTGAGTATACTACAAACTCAAATCACACAATAGAGAGGAAAAGTAATGTGAAGGACCTGGGTGTGGTAATGTCCGAAAACCTCACCTTCAATGACCACAACAATGCCACTATCACATCTGCTAGGAAACTGATAGGATGGATGAGAACATTCAAGACAAGAGATGCTAAGCCAATGATGATACTTTTTAAATCACTTATTCTTTCTAGGCTGGAATACTGCTGTACATTAACATCCCCATTCAAGGCAGGTGAAATTGCAGAGCTAGAGAATGTACAGAGAACCTTTACTGCACGTATAAGTTCCATCAAACACCTTAACTACTGGGAGCGCCTGGAAGCACTTGACTTGTACTCACTAGAGCGCAGGCGAGAGAGAGATATCGTAATCTACACCTGGAAGATTATGGAGGGACTGGTCCCTAATATGCACACAACACTCACTCCATACGAAAGCAAAAGACTTGGCAGGCGTTGCAACATACCCCCAGTGAAAAGTAGGGGCGTCACTGGTACACTAAGAGAAAAAACAATAAGTGTCCGGGGCCCAAGACTGTTCAACAGTCTCCCACCAGCAATAAGGGGCATTACGGGAAGACCCCTGGTTGTCTTCAAGAGGGAGCTGGACAGATATCTAAAGACGGTGCCGGATCAGCCGGGCTGTGGTTCGTAAGTTGGATTACGTGCGGCCAGCAGTAACAGCCTCGTTGATCAGGCCTTGATCCACCGGGAGGCCTCGTCGTGGACCGGGCCGCGGGGACGTTGATCCCTGGAATGCCCTCCAGGTAGACCCTGTTACGTCATGGCTCGGCCACACCGATGTCTCCTGTGTTGCAGTATTTGCCCAGACGCAGGAAGGCATGCAGTGACGCCCACAGACGCTTGCTGCCTTGGACCACGATGAAGCACACCCCACCTTTGTTTTTTTTCTTCCCTCCCTGTAGGAAGTTTTTTTTTTTCTTCATATCTACATGTATATATAAGTTTTCATTTTGTTTTGTGCCCCGTTCCTGAGACACACACAGACACACAGACAGACACACACACACACACACACACACAGACACTCACACAGACACACACACAGAGACACACACACACAGACACACACACACAGACACACACACACACACACACACACAAACACACACACACACACACACACACAGACACACACACACACACACACACACACACACACACACACACACACACACACACACACACACACAGACCACACACACACACACACAGACACACAGACACACACACACAGACACAAACACACACACACACAGACACACAGACACACACACAGACACACACACAGACACACACACACACACACACACAGACACACACACACAGACACACACACACAGACACACACACACAGACACACACACACAGACACACACACACAGACACACACACACAGACACACACACACAGACACACACACACAGACACACACACACAGACACACAGACACACACACACACACACAGACACACACAGACACACACACACACAGACACACACACACACACACACACACACACACAGACACACACACACAGACACACACACACAGACACACACACACAGACACACACACACAGACACACACACACAGACACACACACACAGACACACACACACAGACACACACACACAGACACACACACACAGACACACACACACAGACACACACACACACACAGACACACACACACAGACACAGAAGCGATGTAGTGGAGTCAGGATCCATACATAGCTTTAAGCAGAGGTACGATAAAGCTCATGGTTCAGGGAGTGTGACCTAGTAGCGACCAGTGAAGAGGCGGGGCCAGGAGCTTGGACTCGACCCCTGCAACCTCAACTAGGTGAGTACAACTAGGTGAGTACAGACACAGACACACACAGACACACACACACAGACACACACACACAGACACACACACACAGACACACACACAGACACACACACAGACACACACACACAGACACACACACACACACACACACACACACACACAGACACACACACACAGACACACACACACAGACACACACACAGACACACACACACACAGACAGACAGACACACACACACAGACACACACACACAGACACACACACACAGACAAACACACACAGACACAGAAGCGATGTAGTGGAGTCAGGATCCATACATAGCTTTAAGCAGAGGTACGATAAAGCTCATGGTTCAGGGAGAGTGACCTAGTAGCGACCAGTAAAGAGGCGGGGCCAGGAGCTTGGACTCGACCCCTGCAACATCAACTAGGTGAGTACAACTAGGCGAGTACACACACACACACAGACACACACAGACACACACACACAGACACAGAAGCGATGTAGTGGAGTCAGGATCCATACATAGCTTTAAGCAGAGGTACGATAAAGCTCATGGTTCAGGGAGTGTGACCTAGTAGCGACCAGTGAAGAGGCGGGGCCAGGAGCTTGGACTCGACCCCTGCAACCTCAACTAGGTGAGTACAACTAGGTGAGTACAGACACAGACACACACAGACACACACAGACACACACAGACACACACACACAGACACACACACACAGACACACACACACAGACACACACACACAGACACACACACAGACACACACACAGACACACACACACAGACACACACACACACACACACACACACACACACACAGACACACACACACAGACACACACACACACACACACACAGACACACACACACACAGACAGACACACACACACAGACAGACACACACACACAGACACACACACACAGACACACACACACAGACAAACACACACAGACACAGAAGCGATGTAGTGGAGTCAGGATCCATACATAGCTTTAAGCAGAGGTACGATAAAGCTCATGGTTCAGGGAGAGTGACCTAGTAGCGACCAGTAAAGAGGCGGGGCCAGGAGCTTGGACTCGACCCCTGCAACATCAACTAGGTGAGTACAACTAGGCGAGTACACACACACACACAGACACACACACACACACACACACACAGACACACACACACATAGGCAGACAGTTTTTTTTCGGTTAATCATGGTCGAAAACGACCATGGGTGGTGGGTGATCAAAATGTAGACAGTAAGCCTACATGGCTATTAGGTAAGACACATATGCAACAGTTAGGTATCTTTATTGTGAAACGTTTCGCCTACACAGTAGGCTTCTTCAGTCAAGTACAGAAAAGTTGATAGAAGCAGAAGATACTTGAAGACGATGTAATCAGTCCATCACCCTTAAAGTTTTGAGGTGGTCAGTCCCTCAGTCTGGAGAAGAGCATTGTTCCATAGTATGAAACAATATGGAGAAGAAGTGACAGGATGGAGCTTTTTATAGCGCCAAGAGGTGAGACGTAGGCCACTAGGAGAGGTAAGAACTCAGATGTTGAGAAGGCAGGTCCCTCTCAAATCCAGCCTCTCTCACTGGTGGAAGTTGTCGAAGTTGATTGCAGGTCTGTACCAAGATACCCTTGTGTTGCAGTGTCTGACAGATTGAACATTAAAATGGTATAAAATACCGACAGGTTGTTAGGTAAGACACCTAACTGTTGCATATGTGTCTTACCTAACAACCTGTCGGTATTTTATACCATTTTAATGTTCAATCTGTCAGACACTGCAACACAAGGGTATCTTGGTACAGACCTGCAATCAACTTCGACAACTTCCACCAGTGAGAGAGGCTGGATTTGAGAGGGACCTGCCTTCTCAACATCTGAGTTCTTACCTCTCCTAGTGGCCTACGTCTCACCTCTTGGCGCTATAAAAAGCTCCATCCTGTCACTTCTTCTCCATATTGTTTCATACTATGGAACAATGCTCTTCTCCAGACTGGGGGACTGACCACCTCAAAACTTTAAGGGTGATGGACTGATTACATCGTCTTCAAGTATCTTCTGCTTCTATCAACTTTTCTGTACTTGACTGAAGAAGCCTACTGTGTAGGCGAAACGTTTCACAATAAAGATACCTAACTGTTGCATATGTGTCTTACCTAACAACCTGTCGGTATTTTATACCATTTTAATGTTCAACCTACATGGCTAGTTTCCATAGTTTCCACCAGAGGGCAAGCCTCTAGGTAAGCATAACCGTGCCTGCCTCTCTCACTCAGGCAGCTGACTCCACTCGGTAAACAAGGTTTCACTTTCTCCCTGGGCATGGCCCCCAGGGCTTGGGCAACGTCACCACACTGCCTGTCTACCACGATCTCGCAAATAAAGTAAGAAACCTCCTAAGCTTTATCACTGACCCCGCTTTAATGCAACCACGACGTATTAATTTCAAAAACAGTGGTGGCAACGGTTTTTCAGGGGCAGGGTGGAGCGCCTTGTCTTACAGGGTGGAGGGGGAGCAGAACCTTTAACCCAGCTGCATCCGTGCCCATCCAAGGCATGTGCTTGCTTACAGTATTCGCAGCTGCTCACAGCATCTCGTCGGCGACAAGTACAAAACCTTGTCCTTTGATTTTCCTGCAAAATTTGGACATTGTCGTCAAGACAGCATTTTCGACCCCAGTGATCACGTGTACACTTCATCTCCTGCCCTGCAGCACCTCAGCGCTTCCTTGCAACTTTCTTCAGCCCTTCTACAACAACAAGAGGCAGTAAACCAGTTTAAAACAGAGACACAGAGACACAGAGACACAGAGACACAGAGACACAGAGACAGAGACACAGAGACACAGAGACACAGAGACACAGAGACACAGAGACACAGAGACACAGAGAGACAGAGACACAGAGAGACAGAGAGACAGAGAGACAGAGAGACAGAGAGACAGAGAGACAGAGAGACAGAGAGACAGAGAGACAGAGAGACAGAGAGACACACACAGAGAGACACACACAGAGAGACACACACAGAGAGACACACACAGAGAGACACACACAGAGAGACACACACAGAGAGACACACACAGAGAGACACACACAGAGAGACACACACAGAGAGACACACACAGAGAGAAATGAATATGCACAGATAAGAAGGGAGGCCCAAAGACAATATGAAAATGACATAGCAGCGAAAGCCAAATCTGACCCGAAACTGTTGTACAGCCACATCAGGAGGAAAACAACAGTCAAGGACCAGGTAATCAGGCTAAGGAAGGAAGGAGGAGAGACAACAGGAAATGACCGGGAAGTATGTGAAGAACTCAACAAGAGATTCAAAGAAGTGTTCACAGAGGAGACAGAAGGGACTCCAGAAAGACGGAGAGGTGGGGCACACCACCAAGTGCTGGACACAGTGCACACAACCGAGGAAGAAGTGAAGAGGCTTCTGAGTGAGCTAGATACCTCAAAGGCAATGGGGCCAGATAACATCTCCCCATGGGTATTGAGAGAGGGAGCAGAGGCGCTATGTGTACCCCTAACAACAATATTCAATACATCTATCGAAACAGGGAGATTGCCTGAGGCATGGAAGACAGCAAATGTAGTCCCAATCTTTAAAAAAGGAGACAGACATGAAGCATTAAACTACAGACCAGTGTCACTGACATGTATAGTATGCAAAATCATGGAGAAGATTATCAGGAGAAGAGTGGTGGAACACCTAGAAAGGAATGATCTCATCAACAGCAGCCAGCATGGTTTCAGGGACGGGAAATCCTGTGTCACAAACCTACTGGAGTTCTATGACATGGTGACAGCAGTAAGACAAGAGAGAGAGGGGTGGGTGGATTGCATTTTCTTGGACTGCAAGAAGGCGTTTGACACAGTTCCACACAAGAGATTGGTGCAAAAACTGGAGGACCAAGCAGGGATAACAGGGAAAGCACTACAATGGATCAGGGAATACTTGTCAGGAAGACAGCAGCGAGTCATGGTACGTGGCGAGGTGTCAGAGTGGGCACCTGTGACCAGCGGGGTCCCGCAGGGGTCAGTCCTAGGACCAGTGCTGTTTCTGGTATTTGTGAACGACATGACGGAAGGAATAGACTCTGAGGTGTCCCTGTTTGCAGATGACGTGAAGTTGATGAGAAGAATACACTCGATCGAAGACCAGGCAGAACTACAAAGGGATCTGGACAGGCTGCAGAACTGGTCCAGCAATTGGCTCCTGGAGTTCAATC